>NW_009798271.1:1108981-1113972 GCF_000520075.1 Aphanomyces astaci | reverse complement strand
AAAATTTTGAAAATTTGGCTGATCAATGGTCGATCACGTTAATTATTTCGTAAAATGAAAATGCGCCAACAAAGCACAAATTTCAACCGCACGGCAATGGCTTACATGCTGTATGAAGTCTTTGGGTGCGCCACGTTTGTGTGCAGATGGGCAAAAGTGGGTCGGTCCGCATCAGTTTGGCCCGGGCTTGCTACGGCGACGCTCCGTGGACGGGATCGTGAAGAGCGTGATTTCACCATGTGTTTTCTCGGGCTGCTACATCACAAGACGATTGTGTTGGTGATGCATTCGACAAAGATCATCGCGTTTAAATTTATCGACTGCACGATAGAGTTTAGGGATAGCAAATTCATCGAGGAAGTTGTGAAGGGTGGACGATGCAGCACAAGGCACGACAGTTTCCGGTAGAAAAAGCATGACGCGCTGGTGCTCACGGACGTGAATGTGCACATTCAATCCGGTGAAAGGTCGACAAGAGCAGCCTGATTATGGCGCTGTTCTGTATCAACGAACTAGGGAAGGCAGCATCAAGATGGATCCGTCGATATTTCCCGAAAATTTTTATTTTGGACGCTCCGTGAGGTGAAATTAAAGATGTGATTGTCGACAGCATTTTATGTGACGCCCGGGCACGTTTGCTCGAGTGTTCTCGATTTCTGTTACTCACAGCTTCTGCTTGAACGTATTGCAATGCACTTGACGTATATGCTTGGACGTTGAATGTTCAAAGTACATGTGACTCAACGCTGGTTACTCTTAAAATGTTATAAAGGTATCTGCGCGGAACTGCAATCAATGTAGAGCTAGGTTACATAATACACGCCATGGATCCGAGCACCTCCACATACATTAGTTTTCTTTATGCTAGAGGTTCGGCATTCAAATCGTAGTGTATAGGCGCGGGCTCGTGATCTCCTGCTTCGGAGCTCAAGGAAGCTACCCATGCATGTTCGTTAGTAGGTTAAGCTGCAACTTTGTCACAAGTGGAGTACGTGTAGGCCGCGATGACATCCGAGATGCCGGTGGGGTCCAAGATGGACGCAATGGAGGCTGCGATACGAACGTAGTCTTCGTTGGTGGAGTTGGCCTGCTCGAGTTCTTCGATGGCCTGGTAGCCCGTTTTGCCTCGGTTGGCAGCATCGTAGACTTGCATGGCTGTTTCGACCACCGGCTTGGTTTTGATGGCATCCCACGCCTTCGTCAACTCGGCGAACTTGGACACGTCCGCCGGGCCTTGGAGCGCCATGGCCGAGCTGCCCGCAAACGCTGTGCCGATGTTGAATACGAGCTGTCCCACTGACAAGGTTTGGTCTTTGACGGCAGTGGCGCAATCCAGGGGGGTTTTGGCGGCCCCCATGCCGCAGTGCACCCACGAGGCAGGAGGGCGACCCCAGCACACCGGGCCGACACCCATGTAGTCGGGGTTGCACTTGGGGTAGCACAGGCCTGCATCGAGGTCTTCGTTGGCACCGCACGTGCCCAGCGTAGGCGCCATAACCGTGATTTTCTTGGCACACGACAAGTCCACCCGTCCGCCCAGGCCAAGGACCCCGCAGTCAGGGGGGGTAGGTCGACAGAGGCAACAACCAGATGAAGTGTAGCCCGGCAAGCACTTGGGATACACAACCAACCCCCATTTTTCGCACTTGCCCTGCCCATGGTCCTTTTGGCAGCGTTTGTACATGCCACTGTCGTCCAGCGAGTCGCCAAACTTCCATGGGTACCCAGCCCCCCGGCCGTATTCACTCATGCGGCAAAACAGTCCTTGGTCCGCGAACCCAGCGGGGCAGTTCGAGTGGCAGTCGAGGCCTTTGCGGATCGTGCCCAATGGACACTTGTCGTAGCACAACAGACCCAGGCGCTCTTGTCCGGCGGCGCACGACACCGGCACTTGGCCAATGCCGCGTGTCTGCGATGTCTTCCAACAAAACGATGCGTCCGTGGTTTGGAGTTGGTGGTCGTCAGTTTGGTTCACGGTCGAGTTGGCCACGGCGGCGAACACGGTGAGGAAAGCAAGAAAGTTGGTCATCAGGTCAAGGCGAGGTAAATGGCAAAGTGACGTCTTCAGTTGGACGACGCGCGCTTCCAGCCACAACACGTGGACTGTAGTTTACGCACAATGATGTTCCGGACGCTTGTCGTACCTGGGTATCCCAGCCTTGGGGCCTTGGTCAGGGAGTTGCCGACACATTTATTGACTCCAAAGCCAGTGGATATTTCCCACTTGCGCAAAATGATACTAACATTAGGCCCCTCTTTGATGTTGCCCTGGAGTAGAACTGTGTGCAAATGCCAATGCATACAGAACCCCAAAGGTTGGCGCCCCGAATTTTACCTTACCTGGTATCGAACGACGTAATACTCGATGATGAGGACTTGGATGAAGCATCTATGTCATCATGAGCGAATTACAGAACCGGTAGTTCAACAAGATAGTTGGATGCACTTAGTTAAAGCTGTTAGAGTAATTCAAGTTTATCTACTGGTACGTGATCTTGCACCTGAAGCATGTGACACACTTACGAAAGGCGTCGTGGGTTGCAATCCCCATTCAATTTCGGCGATGTTGCATCAGTTCTTTCATAAACCCAGGTACGTCGACGTGGCTAAGATACTCCTAGCTTAGTCCCCGTGGAATTTGTTACAGCATTGCCATATTTCATGGTGTAGCACCTCTCGTTCTTGGGCTTCGAGCCGTTGTACCTCGACGAAATCATGCACTGTGTACTTGAATTTTCGCGTTAGCGCAACGTTGGGTTCTCGTTGAACACTCAGCACAAGACCGACAATTGGCAAGGTATTTGTGACCTGCGTTCTTTGGATGACAAATAAATTACTCATTAGTTGCTGTAACTACCATACCACTTTTCTCCGCTTCGATAGGTGCTAGCAGAAAAATGGTCATTACTCGTCCAAACATTGTGTTATGTACTACTAGTAGTACTAGCGGTTCGGTCAATCCCACGCATTTGACCTCAGAACTTCTCGCAGTCTACTACAGTGTAGCTCGGCAAAAGGCGCGGACGTTTACGGGCAAAAATTATTCTCCCCTTGAATTCGACATGTTGGATCCCGCCATAGCATTCTTGCTACGACTATTAAAATAGGGGTACTGCAGCGTGGACGTGATCTTCATGGCCGCGAGTTGGACGGGTCCATCTACAAATGGCATATCCTGACTCGGACTAGGGCTGTGACGGACTACGGATCATGTCTGTCGACGCCACCTTGCAGGAAATGAGCCAGGTGTAACAATAACTACCGCAGCATTGCTCCAATGTTGCATTCAACACGCTAGTGTTCAGCTCCAACAGCCTCGTGACAGACCGCCTGCTATATCGCCAACCTGTTTCCAAACGATATTCCGATCATGAACTTCGCCTTGTACATCAACCAGCTAACCAGCTGTGGCTTGTGCCGATTCAAAATCTTCATGCTGTATTAAGTCTTTGGGTGCGCCGCGTTTGTGTGCAGATGGGCAAAAGGGGGTCGGTCCGCATCAGTTTGGCCCGGGCGTGCTACGGCGACGCGAAAATTTTTATTTTGGACGCTCCGTGAGGTGTTCGTTAGTAGGTTAAGCTACTAACGAACTAACTGATGCGGACCGACCCCCTTTTGCCCATCTGCACACAAACGCGGCGCACCCAAAGACTTAATACAGCATGAAGATTTTGAATCGGCACAAGCCACAGCTGGTTAGCTGGTTGATGTACAAGGCGAAGTTCATGATCGGAATATCGTTTGGAAACAGGTTGGCGATATAGCAGGCGGTCTGTCACGAGGCTGTTGGAGCTGAACACTAGCGTGTTGAATGCAACATTGGAGCAATGCTGCGGTAGTTATTGTTACACCTGGCTCATTTCCTGCAAGGTGGCGTCGACAGACATGATCCGTAGTCCGTCACAGCCCTAGTCCGAGTCAGGATATGCCATTTGTAGATGGACCCGTCCAACTCGCGGCCATGAAGATCACGTCCACGCTGCAGTACCCCTATTTTAATAGTCGTAGCAAGAATGCTATGGCGGGATCCAACATGTCGAATTCAAGGGGAGAATAATTTTTGCCCGTAAACGTCCGCGCCTTTTGCCGAGCTACACTGTAGTAGACTGCGAGAAGTTCTGAGGTCAAATGCGTGGGATTGACCGAACCGCTAGTACTACTAGTAGTACATAACACAATGTTTGGACGAGTAATGACCATTTTTCTGCTAGCACCTATCGAAGCGGAGAAAAGTGGTATGGTAGTTACAGCAACTAATGAGTAATTTATTTGTCATCCAAAGAACGCAGGTCACAAATACCTTGCCAATTGTCGGTCTTGTGCTGAGTGTTCAACGAGAACCCAACGTTGCGCTAACGCGAAAATTCAAGTACACAGTGCATGATTTCGTCGAGGTACAACGGCTCGAAGCCCAAGAACGAGAGGTGCTACACCATGAAATATGGCAATGCTGTAACAAATTCCACGGGGACTAAGCTAGGAGTATCTTAGCCACGTCGACGTACCTGGGTTTATGAAAGAACTGATGCAACATCGCCGAAATTGAATGGGGATTGCAACCCACGACGCCTTTCGTAAGTGTGTCACATGCTTCAGGTGCAAGATCACGTACCAGTAGATAAACTTGAATTACTCTAACAGCTTTAACTAAGTGCATCCAACTATCTTGTTGAACTACCGGTTCTGTAATTCGCTCATGATGACATAGATGCTTCATCCAAGTCCTCATCATCGAGTATTACGTCGTTCGATACCAGGTAAGGTAAAATTCGGGGCGCCAACCTTTGGGGTTCTGTATGCATTGGCATTTGCACACAGTTCTACTCCAGGGCAACATCAAAGAGGGGCCTAATGTTAGTATCATTTTGCGCAAGTGGGAAATATCCACTGGCTTTGGAGTCAATAAATGTGTCGGCAACTCCCTGACCAAGGCCCCAAGGCTGGGATACCCAGGTACGACAAGCGTCCGGAACATCATTGTGCGTAAACTA
>NW_009798271.1:1087761-1089087 GCF_000520075.1 Aphanomyces astaci | reverse complement strand
GGTGTCCACTTGGTCGCTGGTTGTCCGACGATTTCCATGATGCGGTCGCGGTAGTCATCCTCACTGAGTTGCTCCACAGGCACTCGCCAAACATAGGTGCATGTAGCCTTCAGGAGGCTGCGGTCAGTGGAAGGGATCCACCCCACTGCACTCCGACGCCACTCGCCACCCATGCGTTGCGCATTCGCCCGTTACTTGTCCTCATATGTCTCCCGCTTCTTCACCCAACTGACTAGGAAGGTTCTGTCCATACATGTGATCCGAGGGGGTTGGACATCTGTCACCACCAATGAAGGTCCACTGGAGTTGAAGTTGGGCCCCCATCCTCCGCTGCTTGGCGTCGGTGGACCACTCGAAAGAGGTCCCCATCCCGAACTGCTTGGTAGTGTAGTGTCCAGCATCCGCCGATCATGTGCCGCACGCGCCACTTTGGCATGGTCGAAGCGCTTCTCCTTGGCCGAACGATTGGCTTTGTTGGTTCGCCGCCGCTCAGCTTGCTTACGCTGTTCTTCTTGGTATTCCTTTTTATCTTCCTCGCTGTCAGGAGTACTGTCCGGTCGATTTCATCGTTCATCACGTAGCTTAGCTCGAGCTTCCGACTTTTCTTCCGCTCGCTTTTCAGCATCGGACTTCTCTGGCGGCGGGTAGCCTTCGTCGACATAGGCGCATTCGATTGGGGGTCCTGGTAGTTGTTCCCAGTTCGGTCCCATGGTTTGTCCACCATATCGCCGCCGCGATTCATGCCAGGTCATAGACGCCGCTCACGCGCTACCCATAGCCTTATTCGCCGCAGCCAGCTCTTCCATCGTCTTCCGGACTTCCTCGCTCTTGGACCCCTCCACAGCCGGCAGCACATCCGTGGTCCCTCCAACTACCGGGACCAACGGTGGTTTCGTCACTGGTACTTCCTCCTCAGTTTCGCTGCTCGCAGTTGCTGGCGTCGTTACCGCGGCCTTCGGCTTCTGGGCGCGATCTTTCGAGTTCTTAGCCATTGCTCTCAGTTCCGTAGGTCACTGGAACTAAAGTATACTTTGTGTTGTTTCCCGCGCCAGTGCCAACACAAATAACCAAATGGGGGAGTGCTGACTCCCTGCAAACCACACACTTGATTCACTTGAAGTTAGCACGACGTTGCAGAACCAAGAGTGAGATTCTGGCAGTTGGCTGGGACAGGTGTTCTGTTTTCTACGTCCTAGTACTACTAGTAGTACTACTAGTAATACTATGCCTTTTCATGTCGGTTCGCCAAGGGTCGGCACCCGGTGGCCTCGGTTGAGGACCACCTGTGTCATGGCGGGACTTGGGTTAAGTCGCCCACCACAACAG
>NW_009798271.1:1082265-1086085 GCF_000520075.1 Aphanomyces astaci | reverse complement strand
TCCGCGAACCCAGCGGGGCAGTTCGAGTGGCAGTCGAGACCTTTGCGGGTCGTGCCCACTGGACACTTGTCGTAGCACAGCAGACCCAGGCGCTCTTGTCCGGTGGCGCACGACACCGGCACTTGGCCAATGCCACGTGTCTGCGATGTCTTCCAGCAAAACGATGCGTCCGTGGTTTGGAGCTGGCGGTCGTCGGTTTGGTTCACGGTCGCGCTGACCATGGCGGCGAACACGGTGATGAAAGCAAGAAAGTTGGCCATCACGTCAAGGCGAGGTAAATGGCAAAGTGACGTCTTCAGTTGGACAACGCGTGATCTCCAGTTTACGTCGCGATGATGTTCCGAACGCTTGTCGTACCTGACATGGGTGGGGTGTCCCAGCCTTGGGGCCTTGGTCGGGGAGTCTTGTCGACACATTTATTCACTCCAAAGTCAGTGGATATTTTCCCACTTGCGAAAAATGATACTGTAATATCGCTGGGTCCCTCTTTGGTGCTGCCCTGGAGTTGTAGAACTATATGCACCTGCCAATGCATGCAGAAATCACCAGAGGTTGGCCCCCCGAGTTTTCCCTTACCAGTTGTAACTCTCGATGATGGACTTGAATGACATACCGGTAGAGTCAAGCATATATGTAGGACGGGTGAAGTCCCTCTTACTACGTAGTATAATGTTCGATCGACAATATGGGTTATTGAGCTGAAGATCTGTCGACCAAGGTGAACATCCCCTCCAAAGTGGCCAATATTGATTGGACTTCAAAACAGTCGACCTGGGTGTTTAGGTATCAGAGTCCGCCGAAGTCCAACTTGGTGTATACACCAGTATGCTTGTTACTGGTGGAAAAGTCTGATAAATCATGAATAATGCACTGTGATTGGCTGGAATCTTGGTCAAAGTCGTACAAAATTTCTGCTGTCGTCCAGAGTTCCACCCACAGCTTTGAAGTGCAAACTCTGAGCGTCAGCAATCATCATCGTAACGTTATATAGCATCCACTTAGTCGCAGTGAGGTAGTATTTCCGTGTTGCGCCACATTACGGCTTTCATTCTACGCGCCAAGCTCTCACGACAACGGTTTCTCAGCAATGATTTCCACAGTAGTCATAGTGCGAACTCTTGATAACATGAGATGCATGTGTGTTCCATTACTCGAAATGGACACGAGGCCGTACGTAGCTCGAAAGTCCGTCCTGTGAAACGAGCAAAAATATCATACAGGACACTGTGAGCTTTGATCTGACAATTGAAAGCTATCATTTGAGCTGCAGCACTGGTATACTGTATGTATCGTCACAAAGTTAGTGCTCCGTGTACTTAGGCTCTGGAATGAAGTTTACCTTTTTGGTAACCGGACCTCAAATAAGTCAAAACCAAGGCGTACTCATCGAAAACAGGTACATAGTAACGGCAAACAAGCAGGAATTTTTAAGAAATACAGTATCTCATTGGCCGTCACCCAAGTAGTATCCAGTCTCGATTATAGTTGGTTACATTTCTAGACCTCAAATTTTACCGTGGCGCACTCTTATTCTTTAATTGCTGTCCAACCAGTTGTTGTTGCTACGTAGATATGTTCAAACAGAACAATAGTAGCTTACGTTAGCACTAGTATACTAGTAGAACTGTTGAAGGATGGCCATTTCTAGGCAATCCGTGATGAAACCCCGTCTCTAACAGGTCTCGATGAGCAACCACGGTTGTATGCAGAGGGCGATTAACCATATACGCGGAGGACGCTACGACGCTACGCGAGGTGATAATGATACGGAATAGATGGATGTATTTAAAGTAATTCAAGTAGGTATAGATAGAATCTGGCACCCGAAGCATGTGATAATCTTATGAAAAGCGGTCGTGAGGTTGCAATCCCATTCAATTTCGGCGATGTTGTATTAGTACTTTCATAAACCTAGGTACGTCGACCTGGCTAACATGCTCCCATCTTATGCTCCCATCTTAGCGCCCGTAGAATATGTTGCAACATTGCCACGTTGATGGTATATCACCTCTCGTTTTGGACTTCGTAGCCGTTGTACCTCGACGAATTCATGCTCTGTGTACTTGGTTTTGCGCGTTAGCGCAACGTTGGGCTGTCGTTCCCGACACATGGCCGACAATTGGCAAGGTATGCGTGCCTTGGGTGCTTTGGATGGCAAATAAATTACTTATTACTTGCTGGTACCACATTTCTTCGGCTTCGATAGGTGCTAGAAAAATGGTAATTACTCGTTCAAACATTGTTTTGTTTACCTGCTAATTGTACTAGTTACGCATTCGTCGCGGTCGGACCAGAGCACCCCTCGAACTCCACTAGCCCGACAAAAGGCGCGGCCGTAATAGCCAAAAAATTATTTGCGTCCATGGTTGAACGCCGTGGGTCCACGAGCAGTACCTCCTTTTCCAAAATCACTGGTGCTGAGCTCCAAGAGCCTCGTGACAGGCCACCGGCGATATCGCCAACCTGTTTCCCAACGATATTAAGTAGATCATGAACTTGTCAACTTCTCTGGCAGTCAGGAGGGCCGCAACAGTTTGGCCCGGGCGTGCTACAGCGACGCGGACATTTTCATGTACGCGTCGTTGGCGATGGCCAGGATATTCATGACAATCCTCCGGAAATTATTGATGTACGCATCTGGACTCCACACATCCAGGGGACTATTCCACAAACTCACGATGCTATTACTCGAACGACTTGAACACGGTGGACACGACGATCCTGTTTTGTGTGTCGGGGCTCTTTGGGGTGGTTACCAACGCGTTGTTTGCCCTCGACACAAAGTTTTGGATGACTCTGTATATGGGCCTCATCGCATTGCGACTGCTACACATCGGTCAGTTTTACATTTAACTGGCGCGGGAAATGGACCAAGCATCGCCATCATTCCGAACACCCCTGTGCTCGTTAAAGGCACGCTGCGCAAATACTTGTATCCGTTTGGCGAGTTGATGGATGCCGACTTGCGCAGGTGATTGTAAAAGGTGCGTCTGGCGTCCGCATCGGTAGCGGGGAGGGAAAGTAGGAAGCTCCATCAAAACAGACGTAGCGTACTTTCGCATGGGCGAGCGGCAGATGTTGTGCATGGCGCGGTCGGTGCTCCACTAAACACGCACCGTCGTAATGGGCGAAGCCACGGCGGCCATCGACCACGAGACCGATGCACTTGGTGTGGGTGCTTGGACGTAGACTGTTAAACGTTTGTATTGCTCTGTGTTGCTTACTCTTGAAATGTTAGTAGCAGCGTTGAGCAGACCTGCACTCAATGTAGTGCTAGGTAACACATACCATGGATCCAACCACCTCACTATTAGATCTCTTTATGCTAGAGGTTTCGCATCCACAACGTAGTGCATAGGCGCGGGCTCAAAATCTTCTGCTACGGAGCTCAAGTAAGCTACCCATGCATGTTCGCTTGTTAGTTAGGCTGCAACTTTGTCGCAAGTGGAGTACGTGTAGGCCGCAATGACATCCGAGATGCCGGTGGGGTCCAAAATGGACGCGATGGAGGCTGCGATACGCACGTAGTCTTCAGTGGTGGAGTTGGCCTGCTCGAGTTCTTCGATGGCCTGGTAGCCGGTTTTGCCTCGATTGGCAGCATCGTAGACTTGCATGGCCGTTTTGACCAACGGCTTGTTTTTGATGGCTTTCCAAGCCGTTGTCAACTCGGCGACCTTGGACACATCCGCCGGGGCTTGGAGCGCTTTGGCCGAGCTGCCGGCAAATGCTGTGCCGATGTTGAATACGAGCTGCCCCACAGACAGGATTTGGTCTTTGATGGCAGTGGCGCAAATGCGGGAGGTTTTGGCGGCCCCCAGGC
>NW_009798271.1:1076725-1080084 GCF_000520075.1 Aphanomyces astaci | reverse complement strand
TTCTTAGCACATGACAAGTCCAACCGGCCGCCCAAGCCAAGGGCCTCGCAGTTCGGGCGGGTTGGTCGACAGATGCAACAACCAAACGAAGTGTAGCCGGGCAAGCACTTGGGGTACACAACCCACCCCCATTTTTCGCACTTGCCCTGCCCATGGTCCTTTTGGCAGCGTTTGTACATGCCGCGGTCGTTCAGCCAGTCGCCAAACTTCCACGGGTACCCAGCCCCCCGGCCATATTCACTGTTGCGGCAAAACAGTCCTTGGTCCGCGAACCCAGCGGGGCAGTTCGAGTGGCAGTCGAGACCTTTGCGGGTCGTGCCCACTGGACACTTGTCGTAGCACAGCAGACCCAGGCGCTCTTGTCCGGTGGCGCACGACACCGGCACTTGGCCAATGCCACGTGTCTGCGATGTCTTCCAGCAAAACGATGCGTCCGTGGTTTGGAGCTGGCGGTCGTCGGTTTGGTTCACGGTCGCGCTGACCATGGCGGCGAACACGGTGATGAAAGCAAGAAAGTTGGCCATCACGTCAAGGCGAGGTAAATGGCAAAGTGACGTCTTCAGTTGGACAACGCGTGATCTCCAGTTTACGTCGCGATGATGTTCCGAACGCTTGTCGTACCTGACATGGGTGGGGTGTCCCAGCCTTGGGGCCTTGGTCGGGGAGTCTTGTCGACACATTTATTCACTCCAAAGTCAGTGGATATTTTCCCACTTGCGAAAAATGATACTGTAATATCGCTGGGTCCCTCTTTGGTGCTGCCCTGGAGTTGTAGAACTATATGCACCTGCCAATGCATGCAGAAATCACCAGAGGTTGGCCCCCCGAGTTTTCCCTTACCAGTTGTAACTCTCGTTGATGGACTTAAATGACGCGAAACAAACCGGTAGAGTCGAGCGTCTACGTTCTACGTTCTACAGTCCTGGTGAAGGGTTATTGAGTTGAAGATCTGTTGACCAAGGTGATCATCTCCTCCAAAATGGCCAATATTGGACTTCAAAACACTCGACCTGGGTGTTTAGGTGGGTATCAGGGTCCGCCGAAGTCCACCTCGGTGCACACCAGTATTTTTGATAAATGCTCAGGTATCGGGTTCGTCGAAGTTCACCTCGGTGCATGCACCAGTATTTTCGCAAGGGTGACGAAAACCATCCATCTGAAGTTTTATATAATTATTTGCCCCGAAAAAACACTTCTTACAAACCGAATTGTGTAACCGGATGAGACAGATACTGTACTGCAAAAACAAGATACATTTGCGTGCCACACACCGTTACTCACCTTAAACACTGTACAGTATCACTAGCGAGTTCCGCTCCTCGTTGGTGCAAAAAATGAGGTTACTCTAGCTGGGATAGAACCGAGGCCTAGCCGGTGAAAATCTGGTGCATTTCCCACTGAGCCGTTTCTGCTTAATTGGTTTTCATCACACAACCAATGTATAAAGTTTAAAATGGAATACTTATTGATACTTGACCATAGCGATCGCGATGGTAATCGCAGAACGGCCAACCTGCAGTTCTTTTGTGTGTGCACTATGTTGGTTATGCGAAAGAGAGTTCAGCCTGTGATATAGTATATATACTACTAGTATGTGATGCAACTATTAATAGCGGTAGTAATTCTTTCCACTAACGTTACCTGGTATGGTGTCGCAATTCTCTGCTGTAGGCGAACGGATTGAGGACGAGATGAATATCACGAAACTTGCAGTTTCCTTCAGCATGATTGCATTTAGCGCATACTGCACACACAGGAAAACACAAAAACTAGTACGTTAGTATTGTCAAATCGATTCGAAACTGGAGCCCTCAGCAGAATCCAAGAAACGATGAAAGAACCGCCTAAGCCAATCAAATCACGTCATGTCGAATTTCTGCCAATCCAAACATTTGACCCCTCCGCATTGGGCAAAACCAATATATACTAATCTTTGTATAGTATAGTGTGTACAAGCTTGAATAGGATTAAATTGATTTGGATGCTATGACTCTCAGTCAAGTCCCCAAATTTGGGTGAAATTCACAATACTATTGATACATTTCAACTACCGTAGCATCTACTACTACTCTGCATACTGGTATGGAGGCGGCATTTTTACATATGAGCACTTCGAGGCAGTGGAATTGAGCTGGTGATCACTCACTGCTTTACAAGGTTATGATGGCACCACGAACATTGAAATAATGTAGCAAACACACTGTCCACTGTGCCAAACAGCCTTGCGATTGATGATGCAGGTTACAGCATCCTGATGGAGAGTCGTTAGCGAACAGGTCGTGGTATTTTCCGCTCTTTGTCGCAAGTGGAGTACGTGTGGGCCGCAATGACACCTGAGACACCGCTGGGGTCCAAGAGGGACGCGATCAAGGCTGCGATACGCACGTAGTCTTCTTTGGTGGAGTTGGCCTGCTCGAGTTCTTCGATGTCATGGTAGCCGGTTTTGCCTCGATTGGCAGCATTGTAGACTTTCATAGCCGTTTCGACCAACGGCTTGGTTTTGATGGCGTTCCACGCCTTCGTCAACTGGACGAGCTTGGCCGGGTCCGCCGGGCCTTTGAGCACCTTGGCCAAACTGGCGGCAAACTCTGTGCCGATGTTTAGTACAAGCTCCCCCACCGACAAGATCTGGTATTTGATGGCAGTTGTGCAATCGAAGGAATTCTTTGGGTTCCAATGCTTCAGTGCACCCACGAGGCAGGAGGGCTACGCCAGCACACTCTTCCTCCAGTAACGTCAACAATTGCATTGTGAAGAGTCATATTCACTATCGACATTCTACACATACCGATCAGAAGCACTTATATACAGTGAACAATCCCATAACTGCTCGTCCAGTTCGGGCCCCAACTATGAAAGGTAGCACAGGGCTTCTGAAAACGTCCTGTGATAACAACCTCAGTCCTCAGTACAGTTGGACAAATTAAACCTCACACCCCCATGACTTTGTCTAAATAACACCCCTCGTGGCACAATTCAAAGAAGATGCCCGAGCCCGCCCCGATCAACACAGCGGGGGTGTCGCATTGGGCCAACCTGCCTTGGTCAAATACGAGAATGCGGTCGGAGTCCAGAATCGTGTCCAGACGATGGGCGATTGTGAGCACCGTCGACGACTCGAACTCGGTGCGGATCACGCGCTGCAAGTTCTGGTCCGTCTCGTGGTCGATGGCCGCCGTGGCTTCGTCCATCACGACGATGCGCGCTTGGCGGAGCAGTGCCCGCGCCATGCACAACATCTGCCGCTCCCCCACGCTAAAATTCTCTCCGTTTTCTTCCACGGGACTGTCCAACTTGCCCTCCACGCCTCCGATGCGATCAGCCAGACGCACCTTGTCCAAGCACCCCCACAAGTCGGC
>NW_009798271.1:1044471-1048333 GCF_000520075.1 Aphanomyces astaci | reverse complement strand
ATTTGCTTGGTACTAGGACGCCCAGTGCGTCGGCCATCGAGCTGAGTTGGCGCCATTATTGTTGCAACTTGCCGCCTTTCTGCAAATCAATGCAGGATTTATAAAGTTTCATGGGTATAGTTTACGAACGAGGTATTGTAGAAAATAATATATTGACTGAATAAGTATTTACAGGTTTTTTCTCTTCGCAACTGACATGTCAACTAAATTATGAAAAGTGCTGCATGAAGCCGAAACGTTGGGCATTCTCCTGGTTATTTAATGGGCTTGAATACACTTCAGCTTGGTGTTCATTACTTCGATTTCCACTCAAGTCAATGCAAAATATGAGGGACGGTTTATTGAGCACGGTTTAAGCTTAAAAGTATGTATGCAGTTTTTGCTTAGTTTTATTTTATTTCATTATACTAGTGATTCGATGGGCTATTCCAAAAATCGAGCAATTCCATTGGCCAGTTTGATTGCACCTTAAACTGTCCCGTGCACCATAAACTGGTCATCTACGTTAACCATCGTTTGGTTGATATCCTCTCTGCACACGGAGTAGCTCTCGAAACACGTGAAGAAGGTGTTGACGTTCGATTCGAGGAGGTTACAGAAGTATCACTTCGGTTGGCGGTGTCGTCGTAGGATCGTGGGCAAAGAGCATGGTGCTGATAGGGCATGAAATACGTGTTATATGCATGATGTGGTCTTTCGAATATGTGTCCGAGCATAGCTCAGTGTCAAATAGGATTATATTAGGTTTTATCCCAATACTAATATTGCCCAATGGGCTCATCCAATTCCTAATGCCTATGCAAAAGCATGTGCGTAGGGTGGCACTGGTTTTGAGAGGTTTTCAATAAATAGGTGGGGGTACCAATAAATACCGTGGGTGGGTGAGAGAGCCAGAAGTTTCGATGAGAGCGGCGGGAGGGTAATGGGCTGCAGAACGTTCTTGGAACAACCATCTTGAAGGTGATGGGTACCATGCTGTCTTGATGTAGGCTGAGGTGTTGGACTAGATGCAGGACTAGATGCAGGACTTGACACCATCGCGTCGGTAATGCTAGGCATGCTGGTCGGCCGCGGAGGTCAGCCCAAGGTGGAGGGAGTACGGGTACTTGGCCCACAATGGCCGGTAGTTGGTAGGAGCACGCAGGGTGTTAAGGTCATGCAGGACGGAGGAGCGCAGTGGACAGTCGGGGACTTGGAAGCGCAGCCATCGGCGGACGGATATCGTCCAGCCAAGGAACGACAGCCCGTTCCAGGCAGCAGACGTCAGAGGAATCGCTGACTCATATTGGACCTTGTTGTGCTCGGTCCATATGAGGTGCAGGGTGGATGCCGTGAGGAGGATCCACAGGGTCTGGAGAGCATCTTTGTGACGGTCACCACTTGCATTGACCGTGAACAGGTCCAGGTCGGAGATAGTCGACCATGCAAATGATACCCCATAGCGTCGCCAGGCGTCCCGGTGAAACGACCATACAGGGTGGATGTGGGGACATGCGTGGAATGCATGGTATTGGGTTTCCACTGCACCACAGCCGTAGGCGCAGCAGATAGCGTCGGGACGCTCGAGTTGGAGGTACGTTGGCATGGACACAGGTGAGGTGGTTGTAAAGCATCCCGGATCGGTACACAGTCGCCCATTGCATGCGTCCATCCATGCCAATCTCCACTTGGGCAGCTGGGTTTCGATCAGACATCATCGCCATGAACTCTGCACGAGTCGGCCATCGACCATGCACAGCGACGATGTCAGCTAGACAGCGTAGCTGGTTGGATGCACCATGGCTACACCATCGACGAGTGGTGGGCGAGTTGACGATGCTGGCAGCACATTTCCCATTCGACATGGACCGCTCGAATTATGTAAGCCACACTGGGAGACTCATAATAGTCGCACTGGAGAGGGGCAGCTGAATGCGACCATCCATCGGTGTAGCCGACCATTGTCTCCACACATCAATCCACAGTGGATGGAGTTCCCACAGCATGAGCCACTTCGACTTGTGGTGTGGGTGGTAGAGCAGGAAGTCGAATGGGTTGGATGCACGGTGGAGCCGACCCATGCACCTCTCAAACTGCCGTAACACCAGTGGCTGCCATAACGGTCGGTCCGCAGTTGACACGGTCATGGCACGCTGAAGGAGCTGTAGCCGTTGGGCACGAATCCTGGACGCCACGTGGGGTAGCCCCAGACCCAGCCTGAGGTCAAACTGTAGTGGGGAGGACAACATAGGGTGGTGACGGTCGGTGGGGACAGTCTTCCGACCGAGGATGTATCGGTTGAGCATGGACTGCCAGCTCTGCACCATTGCAGGTGGCACCGGAAGAGCAGCCGTCACATGCCACAGGAGTGATAACATGACTGTGTTGGCCAGCAGCCGACGTCCTTGCAGTGTGCGAGCACGGCAACCCCAATGTTGGAAGCTGGACAGGAACCTCTCATTGACGAGGTTGAGCTGGTAGTCGGATGGTAGTCGGTGGCCGAACATGAGCCCGAGGTACTTGACAGGTTGGCCTGAGGGCACAATGTTCAGGAGACCCCCACCATCGGTGTCAGCAGGGTCAAGGTGGCCGTTGAGAACCAGGGTTTGACATTTGGTTTGGTTCAGCCGAGCACCAGACACAGCACAGAACTCCTCGACAATGCCCAGTTGCTTCACAGCAGCAGGCAGGTCCTTCGATAGCAGGGTGGAGTCGTCAGCAAAGAATATGCTAGTCATGGACTCTCCATGGGGCAGAGTGATTCCAAGGTGTGGTTGATCACGTAGCATGTCACCCAGAGGCTCCAGGTAGAACACAAACAGCAAACATGACAGTGGGCAGCCTTGTTTCACTCCACGAGTTGGCCTGATGGCTGGGCCCAATGTGCCGTTGAACAGGAGGTGAGCCACCGGTGATTTGTACAGCAGACGGACCCACGAGATGAAATTTGCACCCAAATTCATCTCCTCAAGCACGTCAAACAGGAAGGATTGATCCACCATGTCGTACGCCTTCGAGAAGTCGAGAAACGAGGCATAGCTGTCTTCATCCTCCATCGTGCAGTAGTGCTGGAGTGCTTGCACCATGGTGACGTGGTCATGGAGTCGACGTCCGGGCACAAAACCAGCTTGGGTGGGGTGGATAAGCTGTGGTGCGTGCCGAGCGAGACGATAAGCCAGGGCACGAGAAAGCACTTTCACCTCAACGGGCATGAGGGAAATGGGTCGGTAGTTGCCTGGCATGCCACGGTCACCACTCTTGTGCAGCAGGGTGATGGCACTGCGGCGTTGGTGGGGTAGCAGGCATCCATGGTGGGTGAGCTGGTAGTTAAACACCATAAGCAGCAGTTCCGAGAAGATCTCAGGAGCCACCTGAAAGAACCCTGCTGACCAGCCATCCGGACCAGGCGACTTGGATGGGTTCATGGTCTTCATGGCATCACACAGCTCAGTCGCAGTGATGGGCTGGTCGAGACTGTCACGATCAGCCAGGTTGAGTCGCTTCGTGAGGGACTCGATTACAGCACGACGGCGGTGGTGATCTGGTGGGTTGGAATCCTGTGGGCTCGCCATGATGGATCGCCAGTGCGCCGTGAACGTGGTTTGGACGGTGGGCTCATCGGTGATCATCACCCCATCCACGGTGACACAGTTGATGGGCACCTTGGTTCCCAACGGCTTCCGAAAGAAATGAGACGTTCCCCGCTCATTCGAATTCGCATGGAAGTCGAACTGTCGATCGCGGGCATATTGGCCATGCTCAGACTTGGCTGAATCGTAGGCTAGCTGAGCCGCAGCAACAGCAGCAACCTTGGAAACATCGTCACCGTCACCGTCCAGTGCCCGTTTTGCAGCTGCGAGACGGAGTCGCAGGTGGTGGAGTT
>NW_009798271.1:1029582-1044371 GCF_000520075.1 Aphanomyces astaci | reverse complement strand
ATGGGGCAGAGTGATCCCAAGGTGTGGTTGATCACGTAGCATGTTAACCAGAGGCTCCAGGTAGAACCCAAACAGCAGACATGACAGTGGGTAGCCTTGTTTCATTCCACGAGTTGGCCTGATGGCTGGGCCCAATGTGCCGTTGAACAGGAGGTGAGCCACCGGTGATTTGTACAGCAGACGGACCCACGAGATGAAATTTGCACCCAAATTCATCTCCTCAAGCACGTCAAACAGGAAGGATTGATCCACCATGTCGTACGCCTTCGAGAAGTCGAGAAACGAGGCATAGCTGTCTTCATCCTCCATCGTGCAGTAGTGCTGGAGTGCTTGCACCATGGTGACGTGGTCATGGAGTCGACGTCCGGGCACAAAACCAGCTTGGGTGGGGTGGATTAGCTGTGGTGCGTGCCGAGCGAGGCGGTATGCCAGGGCACGAGAAAGCACTTTCACCTCAACGGGCATGAGAGAAATGGGTCGGTAGTTGCCTGGCATGCCCCGGTCACCACTCTTGTGCAACAGGGTGATGGCACTGCGGCGTTGGTGGGGTAGCAGGCATCCATGGTGGGTGAGCTGGTAGTTAAACACCATAAGCAGCAGTTCCGAGAAGATCTCAGGAGCCACCTGAAAGAACCCTGCTGACCAGCCATCCGGACCAGGCGACTTGGATGGGTTCATGGTCTTCATGGCATCACACAGCTCAGTCGCAGTGATGGGTGTGCTGGTCGAGACTGTCACGATCAGCCAGGTTGAGTCGCTTCGTGAGGGACTCGATTACAGCACGACGGCGATGGTGATCTGGTGGGTTGGCATCCTGTGGGCTCGTCATGATGGATCGCCAGTGCGCCGTGAACGTGGTTTGGACGGTGGGCTCATCGGTGATCATCACCCCATCCACGGTGACACAGTTGATGGGCACCTTGGTTCCCAACGGCTTCCGAAAGAAATGAGACGTTCCCCGCTCATTCGAATTCGCATGGAAGTCGAACTGTCGATCGCGGGCATATTGGCCATGCTCAGACTTGGCTGAATCGTAGGCTAGCTGAGCCGCAGCAACATCAGCAGCCTTGGAAACATCGTCACCGTCACCGTCCAGTGCCCGTTTTGTAGCTGCGAGACGGAGTCGCAGGTGGTGGAGTTGGGTGTTAGCCGATTCGATGTGTAGCCGATGGCATTTGATGAGCTGGCGTCTCATTCGTTTCAGCCAGCCATACCACATCGCACCATGGTTGAGGGTCTCGTCAGCTCGCATCTTGCCAAGAAGAGTGGTGGCCTCCATGGTGATGGCACGTTGGATGTTGGGATCGGACAACAGCTCTCGTGGTAGTCGCCAGTAGCCCTTCGTAGTGGGGCAGGGGCTCTGGGACAGAGTCACAGTGTGGGTGAGATGGTCGCCACCATAGCCATTCGGGTCATATCTGGCCTCGGGGTTGAGATGGGAAGCCAACTCGTCATGCAGGAAGAGGTAGTCCAGCCGGTTGACTCGCCCAGGGCCGCTGAACAGGCGTGTGGATGGATTGAGCTGACGCCATACGTCGACCACACCGAGTGCTGTGAGCCACTCCACACAGTCGGTTTTGCCATTCCCGTGACTTGAGTGCAATGTCGAGGCATCGAGGGATGGGTGGAGAGGGATTTAGAGGTATTTAGCAAGTCGTAATTTTGAATCAAATTCCGCTTTTGCCTTTGAGAAACAATGACACGCGCACTTCGACATATGTAAACTTATCCGGAACCTTAACGGATAAACTTCACAGTCAATCAACAATGTGCCTTACACCAACCATGGCGGTGCTTCTGGCATCGCGACGCTCAGTCGCAACTAAGTTACGTTTTCTGCTTCGTCAGCGCACCCTCCGTGACCGAATTCCAATACCGCACTTCACCTTTAATGTGGGAGCCTACAACGATGCAGAATGCTTGTCCAAGTTCCGTTTTGTCCGCGCCGACATCAACCTCCTTGTTCGTTGCTTTCAACTCCCACGAGTGATCGTCACACATGAGAGGACACGGTGCAGTGCTGTCGAAGCTGTCTGTATCCTGCTGTGCCGTTTTGCCGTGTCGGACCGATTGATCGTCATCATCGATGTCTTTGGAAGGTCCCCCAGCGCCCAGTCCAACATCATGTTGTTCGTCGTCGACCACCTCCATTCCAGGTTCAAGAAAACTTTGTTCCTCGACCGCGACCGCATTGCACCTCAGCTACGACGGTTCGCCACTGCCATCAAGGAAAAGGGCGCTGAAATCCACAACGTTTGGGCATTCATCGACGGCACAGTGCGAGCCTGTACACGTCCAACAAATGGGACAATGCAGCGTTGTGTGTACAATGGGCACAAGCGAAAACATGCGTTGAAGTTTCAGACGTTGGTGACGCCTGACGGTATCATTGCTCATGTATTTGGCCCAGTGGAAGACCGGCGGTACGATTTGACGATTTTGCGGCGGTCCCAACTCGAACGCGTCTTGCGAATGGACCCCCGATTTGATGGCTTCATCATTCATGGGGACTCTGCTTACGGTAAATCGGCGCATTTTGCGTCTCCATTTGCTGACGCCAACGTTAACCCAGCTCAAGTATGTTGTCAAGAAGAGCATGAGCCATGTTCGGGTTAGTGTGGAATGGTCGTACGCACAAATCATTCGGTACTGGTCACACTTGGACAATAGAAATAAAATGCGCCTTGGAAAGTCCCCCATATCAAAGCTGTACAAGGTTGCAATTTTGTTAACAAATTGTATAACCTGCTGCCGTCGACGAAATGTTAACAGCGTGTACTTTAGTCATGCGCCACCAAGCTTAGAAGAGTATCTAAACGTTGTAAACTAATGTATTAGTTCCCCAATTTATCAATAGGTTATCTAATAACAGCGACATTTGTCTCTGATCGTTTCGAGGATTTTCTTGTTTTTGGCGCTCGAAATGCAGACGTTCCATGCGGAAAGTATGGTCATCTTCATGGCGCTTTCGTTCAAACTCCATCAATTGATCCATAGGGTCAATGACAACGTCAATTGTCGACGATGATTTTACCGATGACGAAGGGATGTCGACAGTCGCTTCGAAACTCGTTCTTTAGCATCACTGCATGCCTTCACGCCAGCAAGTTCCAGCTCGTCTAATCGTTCGTGTTCGCTATCTCGCTTTCTTGTTCGGCGCATCTTGGCGTCGCGGCGATCCAAGATATCTTGCTTGAGTTTGACGATGTCGTCATCGTCTTCTTCTACACCAGACGCTCGCACGCTCCGTTGGTTATCTTGGGAAAACTCGTGCAGCAAGGTATCACAACCCGTCTGGCATGCTCGTGCAGAAATGTTGGGATCAAACTCATGCATGGCCAGCGCGGCCTTCGTCCACGTGGCAGTCACTTTCCCGTGTCCAACTTCGTACGGGCCGAGCCGCACAACTTCCCTGAGGAGGGCTTCATCCATGTCTTCGGTCCACATGACCTGATTTCTGTCCTTCTGGCCCATGGATGTCGGTCCACCAAAGCACCGACTTCTTACGACTGTTGCGCCTGTGGTCGTTTGGAAAAATGAAATTTACGACTTTCATCACTCAATTTGCTGACTGTACGAATTTTGAAGCGTTAGTAGTCCGAAGTTTAAAGTAGGGGATTTGATTTTACGACTTGCTAAAACGATCTATTGAAGTCGCCTCCCACCAGGTGCAGACTGTCGTGTTCGAAATCACGAGGCAGGGCTGCAAAGAATGCACCACGCAGATGGGGCTCCACGGGTGCATAGATGTTGTGGATGTACACAGGCAAACCACTCCATTCAGTCCTGACCACCAAATAACGGCCAGGGATGTCGTGGTTGACTAGGTGAACCAATGAGGCGAAGCCAGGCATGGACTTGTGAAAGAAGCTGGCGACCCCACAGTGACGGCGGTGAACCGGGTCGGCACTGGTTGCCCGAGGATCGTTGGTGAAAAGAACGTAGTTGCCAGCACCAACCTCGTTGTTGAGGTGGTGTTGGAACGTGTCGAGTTGTTGAGCATTGCGATTCATCGTTTCTTGAAAGACGACACAGGTTGGAGGTTGTTTGAGACGACGAGCCACTACAGTGTAGGTGGCCATTGATGTTGAGGCCATTCAGGTTGCAGGTGGTGATGGTGAAGGATGAGGTTGGGTCGAGGAGGTTGGCCAGTAGCACCTTAGTACTGACGGTTCACCACTTGGGTCATGGTGGAGTCGTCCACCGGGGTGGCAGTGTCATCCACTTCGTCAGTCGGGACGACAAATCGGCCCAATTCCTGATCCCATCGTGTGATGCCGATATGTGAAAGGCTGACGAATCCACTCTCATGAATGTCGTACAGGTGCGCCACAAGGATCACTGACGCTTCTTCGATGTCGTCGTGCAAGACGGTGCGCAGGTAGGACTTCCTCACACGGTCACCCATCCACGCTTTTTCTTGGACTACATATGAATGGCCACCAGGAAAGATCGGAAACTCGCTCGCCTCGATGCGGCCACCAATCGCCCCTTTTATGATGAACAGGATCGTAAGTTTAGACTCATCCAAGACAGCCGTCATTCGCATCGAATGCTTCTCTTCTGAGTCATCCACATTGTACACGCACTACGCTCCATGTGCGAGGAACTCACGGTGGAATTCAGCTGAAAAGATGTCGTGAGTGTCCTAGAGGTCCCCTTGGCTCCATTTACTGATGCTAGGCCGTTATCGCGAGATGCCATGAGGTTTGCAAAAGCCTTCCAGCAGAAGGAGCCGTGGGTTGTACCCACAGCCTGGCTTTTTGTCCGCCAAGTACGACACAAGCCATTCGCGTTGATTGCGGTTCACCCACGTCACCATCTGGGGTCGTAGTAAGGGCTTGGTTAGAGTCCCATATCCATGGATAAACTCAAGCAACCCAATTGGGTACGGAAACACCTCGGGTCGGCCACCAGGTGTGAGTTTCATGTACTTCTTGTCGCCTCTGTAGGCAAGGATTTGAGCGCGTTTGGTGACCCAGTTTTGCAGAGTTCGACGGGCGACACCAAGTTCAGTAGCGACCTGATAGACTCTCATTGTCTCAAGGTGGCCCAGGGCCTGGAGCTTGAAGGCTATCGGGTACATAATGCGCGCAATTGAATAGTATTGATTTGAAATTCTTGAATTGCGCGCGGACAGGATGATAGTTTAATGTTACGTGCTGGGCAGGATAACTATCCTACTAACAATGGTCGGGTCATCGATATAGTAGGAGCTACTAGTGCCGTAGAGTTCCATCGTGACATACTGCCGTTATCACTGCAAACTTTTGATGCAACTGAATAATTTGCAGACCAGACTGGGATCCATTATGAAACACTTCCCTACTACCCGTAACCGCAATGGATTCTTCGACCCTGAATCAATATATTAACTACTACGTAGTACAGTAGGCGGCGATACCCTCGTCCATAATCCTATCTCAATCCAGATAACACGAAGTACAATCATATAATCAAAGCCCTGATCACCCCCCCATGTCCCAGCATAATGAATCTGGATCGAATAATGCTATTAATTTTCTACAGGATGTTCAAACACACACCACAACTCACTATGATTCCCCCTCCCCTCGACTCACATACAACACAACTCACTACGCTTTCTCCTTCCATCCACATCAGGTGCAACAAATAAGAACGACACTACTGTATACTGCCTCTGTTTCAAATTACTGCGGACACAAGTAAAAGTCACTTTTTCCAAATTACTGTACCCATTTCTCATTGATTGGTCAATGCAGGCATACATTAATCTTATTGGTGATAATTGTATCTACCATTCACTGCAGAAGCGACACAGGGCACATAACATTGCCATTAGCGTACCGGCACGTCTCATGGCAGCCTTGTTCATGTGCGGCAAGCGAAACTGATTGTCCCCGTTGTGCTCTAGCACAAGGCGTATGACCGCCTGGAAGATAAAAACACATTATCAAACTTCTCTACACTAACCTCATTGAAAGTAGCTAATGTTAAATGAATGACATCATCGACAGTGCAACTAACCGACTTGTACTGTACCGCCTGAATAGAGGCAAAGAAGCCAAGATCGAGGACGTTCAAGTCCGGGGTGTTTGGTGGCTGCCATCGCACCGTGAAACCCCACTCGTCACGGGCTATCTGGAGCACCGCGTCGAAGATATATGTGGGGTGTCGCGTTTTCCTGCTGCAGCAGCACCTGTTTGCTTTCACTAGGCATTTTGGTTTTGATGGGAGGTAAAACTCGATTTAGCAAGAAGTCCTGGTATACTGCAGCATTGACATTGACCAGCGTAGTCACCAAAGTTCCAGCTGAACGATTGCGCGATGATCGCGAATCAGTAGTCTTCGTAATGAAGGGCCACATCCCGATCTTGCCGTCGAAGACAAGATTGTCACCCGCATCGTACCGATGGCGCGTCACGGCAGCAAGGAACATGACCTTCGGAAGGAACCTCGTGCTTTTGCACGCTCGGCCTTTGAGTGCTTCTCCTTTGGTAAGGTAAAACTTTCGGTGATCCTTGTCCGCGTTGAACCATTGCGTGTAGTGCAACTTGGGCCCGAAGCGGCCCGCCTTCTTAGATGGAGACGAGCCCTGATTGATGAAACCCTTGCAGATCGACGAAACGGTTTTGCGGTTGATTTCAAGTAGGGTTGCAGTGGCCTCGATGGAGCCACGTGGCAACTTCCCAAAGGTCAGGAGGCATTGGAGGCTCTTGATGACCTCCACCTTGTATTCATTAACTTTCGTCAGATATTGATTTTTTGGGGTCGCTGGGAAGCCATATGTCCGCAGTAATTTGGAACAGAGGAAGTACCTCGCACTACATTCCAATGTTACCCCTGCAACTACACCTTTTATCTATTGACTTGGGACTTTTTTCAACGTTCTTGGCTTGACGCTCATTCGAAAGAGCGATGTATCCATTCATTTGGCCTTGTGGCCAATAGAATTGACACTTAGTGCCGCAGCACCCTTTGAAATGTACCATGCTATCAATGGAAAAGGCTCCACTACCCAACAATGTGCCAAGTAGCATTTCGAATCTGCCGTGCTTGAAGTTGAGTTGGATCGAATATTCTAGAAGGCTGCAGTTGGGCGATCTTCGCACCTTCTTTTTTCACTTTTCAAAATCGTGCAAAAATGGAGAACGCTGCACCACAGACACCAGTACGACGTCGTCGCTCACGATACACTAACCATGTTCATAGCCACGCAAGAAATACATGCGCATCCCCTCGTCTGGAGTACTTCTACGGTCGTGCGGACCAAATGGAAAATATGGAAGTAGGCACGTAGCTGTTTGCTGCAAGTTTCGATGATTTTATCTGCTTTTTTCATGCCGTCGCGTATTTGACAATAAAATTTCATATTCGATCCAACTCAACTTCAAGCACGGCAGATTCGAAATGCTACTTGGCACATTGTTGGGTAGTGGAGCCTTTTCCATTGGTAGCATGGTACATTTCAAAGGGTGCTGCGGCATTAAGTGTCAATTCTATTGGCCACAAGGCCAAATGAATGGATACATCGCTCTTTCGAATGAGCGTCAAGCCAAGAACGTTGAAAAAAGTCCCAAGGTGTAGTAAGTGAAGTGACGGCCGCATGACTACAACTAACAAATAATTTGCGCTCTAAGCCGTAATCCTCAATATCGACAACAGTACAGACGATTTACCTTGCGTCGGGGGCTACATGCCAACACACAGCACGTTGCTACTAACCCTCGTCGACAAGGCTACGTACATTTCTGACGTATGTATGATATTACTACAAAAGCAAAAAATGCAATGCATTTACTGGGAAAGAGGGAATGCAACGTCCGCCTTGTCTTCGAGTTCACACGGAATGAAGTTGTCTAATTGGTCACATAACTACGAAGTTCGACAACTATTCTAGCCAATCGCAGCCCATTTCGAATAATTTTAATCACTTCTGGAGTTGATACAATTCCACATCGTACGTACAGTGAAATTTGTTCAGCACCGGCAATATCGCAATGAAATAAAGAGGTTTTTAAGAGTAGAAGGAAGACATTCCAAGAACTTGGATTACTACCGTAGACAAACAATAAGCGGAAGTGTTCGACGCGATAGCGTAGTGGTTAACATGTAAACACGTTGTGTGTCTTGAGTGAGCCGCGGGTTCAAGTCCCGGGCGCGTCGAACTTTTTTCTTTGAAAACTTCGACATATTTTATAACCTAGGAATTCTATGAAATTATAAAGAATCCAGTCAACTTTATTAAAAATTGAATCAATTATCCGCCATCAATTGTGGAATTGCCTTTTCACAGCTTCGGCGGATCACATCGTCAGACACCATGTCCCATGCAGCGATGGCTCGTTTCACCATCGCCATGCGCTTTTGACAAGCGGTAGGTGAGAATGGGTCTTCATCATCACCGACTATCTGCTCTTCCAATAGCCAAAACTTGCGGAGGTTGCGCGTGAAGGGTGCCATCACGCCCACGTCCAGCGGCTGGCAGAAGAACGTCGAATTGGGCGGCAGCGCGCAAATGTGCGCACCCAGCTCTTCATACACGATCTTGTACGACTCATCTGACACATGGCATTCGAAGTTGTCCAACAGCACGACTGAAGGCTCTTCGATGCTCTCGCCTAACACCTCGCGAAGGTACTGTGCCCATACACGACCATCCATGCACGCCTTTTCTTGAACGGCGTAGTCATGCCCCGGCGGGAATGTAGGGACCTCAGTTGATTCGATCCGGCCTCCAGGCGTCCCGCGTATGACAAACATCAGAGACAGCTTGGTCCCGTCCGCTCATACCGTCAGGACAGCGGTCATGCGCATGGAGTGCTTCTCGCCGGCAGAGATCTTGGAGCTGCCGCCCCGGACAGACCAAATGTAGCTTGGCGGTAGGTCATAGTACATGCCCGTTACGTCGACGTTCAACACGCAATCATTCGAATAGCGGCTTACTCGTGATGGAAGTCACTGGCAAACTCTTCTTGGACCTCGGCCAGCACAGTTTGCTTCAGTTTCTTCTTCGTCGGTCGCTGCCGGGTAAAGCCGTGCCGTTTGCAGAAGCACTGAAGCAGCTTTAGAAGTGAGCTGCAGGCAGCGTTGGGCTTCTTGGTAGAGATGTAGTTGAGCAGCCAGTTCCATTGGTTCAGCTTGATCCACGTAATCATATTGTCTCGAGGAGACTAATGGCTTGGAGCTTTGTTGATATGGGATATTGCTTACGTCGACTCATGTTCGGATGTGTGTGGTGATTGTGTGGACTTGCAAGTCCAGAGCAGAATTAAATTGTTTGAAAAGCGCGCGGGTGATCTTTATAAAAATTCCGCCAATGAATGCGAGCCATTTTCAACAATCAATTTGATTGGACAAAAAATTTATGTGAGATACAGTTTTCTTCGGTGGGCGTTGCATTCCCTCTTTCCCAGTAGACTACAGTCAACGACGATTTTTAAGGGACACCGAAGTTATTTTCCATCACAAATTATTACTACCAATCATACTCGATTAATGAAAACGCGATCACATGATTGGTTAATAACATTATGCCGCGCAAAAACTTTTTAAACTCGCGGCCAATTGACTACCATGGCAAGGTGGCCACTCATTTGAAAATGCCCAGGGCGCAGCGCAACAAGATTAGGCCCCAGAAGAAGCCAAGAAGACGCTACACCCAGGCATGGTAGTCAAGATGCAAAGCGCGTCAACACACGACCTCGAGGCAGCCACCGGGATACCGAAGAGCAACCTCTCGCGATGGAAGAACCAGACAGCTGATCTCCTCCAGTTCAACGGACCACAGCGACGCTATAACCTTGATGGCACTCAAGAACTACATGCACATGCTTCGAGAGGCTGAGAGGGCCGTCACATGCACGCACCTCGTCAACTTCCTGAAGCGTCATGAGCGTCCTTGGCTTAACGAATACCTGGCCAACAAGAACTGCGGCTACCAGGCTTTTCTCAAGCTCCTCCAAAGGTTCTGCACCAAGCACGACTTTACCCGAGAGAAACCTTCCAAGGCCAAGAAGTCGCAGGAAGAGCTCAGCGCTTCAAGAACAGCGTTTGCTCAAGTCTTCAACAAAACATTTATCGAATACACTCCTGATGCCTCTTGAACGTCGATGAGACTGGTATGACTTATGACATGCCACTTAACGCGATTTGGGCAGTCAAAGGTGGCAGCGCGAAGATTTCAAGTAGTGACAAGAACTCATAACGGATGACAGCAGTGCTTGCTGTACGTACCAAGGGGGAGAAATTTCCTATCCTCTTCATTTTGCGTGGCATCCTTGGTGGCCCCATTTAGCAAGACGAGTTCGATTCCTACCCAATTGGACATTACTATGCAGTACAAAAACGTGCCTGGATGGACTCGCGCGTCTGGGCCATTTACCTTAACAAGGTGCTGAGACCCCAAGTGCGTGAGCCGTCTGCACTCTTGTTGGACAACTTCAAGCCGCATGTGAGCAAGTAAGGGCGCAAGATTACAAGCGAAGAGGTCGGGTACGTCGTTGCTGACATTCCACCGAATGCGACAAGTGTGGTCCAGCCTTTGGACGTTGGGATTATGGCTCCGTTCAAGCGGCACTTGAGAAACTTATGGTTAGATGAGGATTTGATATTGAAGGTAGTGATAGTGAGGAAGATGTGGATATGATGACTGTCCCGGCGCAAAAAAAGCGCCTTGTTGTGATTGACCGTGCCATTAAGGCATGGGCGCGTATTACTCCGCAAGAAAATCGTCGTAGCTTTGCTAAGGCTATACCTCAATGAAACAGTTTATGTTTTTCTCTTGAATACAAATTTATTGTTATAAATGAGAAATTTCGACGCGCCCGGGACCCGGGGCTCACTCAAGACACACCACGTGTTTTACCACTGCGCTATCGCGTCAAACGCTTATCTATGTGCTTGATCGATCCAAACAATTTAAAATACTTCAGTCTTTGAAATTGTGCAAAATTGGGCTTCTACATTTTGGTTGGCTGCTATATCTGTCGAATTTCGAAGTACATATTTGAATTACTTGCCAAATTCGAAGAAGCAAGTGTCCCTTAAAATTCATCGTTGACTGTACAGCCACAAATACAACTCACTACCGCAGCTAACTACCAGCATCGTCATTGACATCGTGGCGAACCGCGCCATCAATAGTAAATTACATGAAACACCTTACTATTGTTATAGAGTTCAAGAAAGGGGCCAGCAACGTATACGCTGCATCAAAGTAGCGTGATTGCTCGAACTACAGACGGCGACGGATTTTAAGGGACACCGAAGATATTTGAAATCTCAAAACATTATAGCCAATAAGATTTGAATTTCAGAATGTCCATCGGTGATTGGCTTAAATTTCAAATCGGCGGGAAACATTTAAAAATACGACCTTTTGGTTGTCAATTGCACGCGTCGTGTCATTTCCAAATGGGACCGGTGAGGCGCAACAGCATCAGCCCACATAAGAAGCCCAGGCGTCACTACTCTCAAGCCACAAAGCGGGGCATGATCCTGAAGTTGAGCACTTCCTCAACGCGCGACCTTGAGGCAGCCACCAGCATTCCCAAGAGCAACCTTTCTCGGTGGCGGCAGCAGGCGGCAGCCATCAACGACTTTAATGGCAACAAGAAGCGATTCAACCTCGACGGGGCTGGACGGCCAACTGAACTACCAGGTTCCACCGACCTAGAAGCCTACATGCTGAAGATGCGAGGTGAGGAGCGTGCTCTGACATGCACCCATCTTATTAACTTCCTGAAGCGCAATCAGCGCGACTGGCTTGACCAGTACTTGTCAGCAAGTGCGAGCAGCTACAAGTCTCTGTTGAAGCTTCTGCAGCGGTTCTGCGAGCGGAGTGGCTTCACTCGCCAAAAGCCTGCCAAGACAAAGCGTTCCCAGAAGGACCTCGAAGAGACGCGACGTCTTTTTGCCCTCGAGTTTCATCAGTCCTTCGAAGGATACTGCGACGAAAACGTCATCAATGTGGATGAGACCGGCATGACGTATGATATGCCCCCGCATGCTATCTGGGCTGTCTGTGGGGGCTCCTCGAAGATCTCAAGTGGTGAGAAGAACTCCTACCGAATGACTGCTGTGCTGTCTGTACGTGCAAATGGGGAGAAACTCCCTATCCTCTTCATCATGCGTGGAGTTCCCGGTGGCCTCATCGAGCAAAGTGAATTTGATGATTATCCAATCGGACACTACTACGCGGTACAAGAGAAGGCGTGGATGGACGCGAGGGTGTGGGCCATTTACCTCCGTAAGTTGCTGAAGTATCAAGTTCGAGAACCCTCGGTGCTTTTGCTCGATAACTTTGACCCGCACGTCAGCAAGGAAGGCCTCAAGATTGCCAGCGAGGAATGTGGATGCGTTGTGGCCCCTATCCCTCCAAACGCAACAAGCGTCGTTCAACCTCTGGACGTCGGAATTATGGCGCCATTTAAGCGGCACTTGCGCAATTTGTGGTTGGAGGAAGACTTGATCGAAGGCGACGATAGTGATGTAGATGTAGATCTTATGTCTGTTCCGGCGCAACAAAAGCGTCTTGTTATGATTCATCGCGCCATAAAGGCATGGGCACGTATTACACCCCAAGAGATTCGACATAGCTTTATTAAAGCCCTTCCTCAATAAATACTGATTTTTGTATGGGAGTTATGGGTTTTCTTCAATAAATACTAGAATTATTGTATGAGGAAGTGTATGTAAGCTTGTATGGGAAATGTGATGGCTTTGATTCAAAAGAAAAAGTTCGACGCGCCCGGGACTTGAACCCGGGGCTCACTCAAGCACACAACGTGTTTTACCACTGCGCTACAGTACAGTATCGCGTCAAACGCTTATCTTGTATTCGTTTCATCAATCCAATCAATTTAAAATAATTTTAGAATTTAAAATTGTGAAAAATGAAACGTCTGGAATCTGGTTGGCCGCAATTTTTATCGAAGTTCGAAGAAAATGAGCCAATCATATCTATTCAATTTGAAAATTCGAAGTAGCAGGTGTCCCTTAAAATCCGTCGCCGTCTGTATCGTATATTGGTTCAAAGCCAAATGCTTAAACAAAACTACAGTACAGTAGTACTGTGATCAGAGTGATACATTGTCGACAGAATTTGTCTGAAACATGGTCACGTTTGCATAAGTGTTCTCGAGTTCTGTTACTGTACTCACAGCTTCAGCTTGGACATATTGCAATGTACTTGGCGTCGTTCTTTGACTTTGAATGTTTAAAGATCATCTTGATGTATATATATGTTTGAGAGCAGCGTCTGCGCGGACCTGTATCAATGTAGAGCTAGGTCACACATACCATGGATCCGATAACATCCACATACGTTAATCTCATTATGCTAGAGGTTTTGCATCCAAAACGTAGGGCTCGTGACCGTTTGCGACAAAACTCAGGGAAGCTACCCATGCATGTTCGCTTGTTGGTTAGGTTGCCACTTTGTCGCAAGTGGAGAACGTGTAGGCCGCAATGACACCCGAGACGCCGCTGGGGTCCAAGAGGGACGCGATTGAGGCTGCGATACGCACGTAGTCTTCGGTGGTGGAGTTGGCCTGCTGGAGATCGTGGATGATCAGGTTACCAATTCTGGCTTTGTTGGCAATGTCGTAGGATTTGATGGCCGTTTGGACCACCGGCTTGGATTTAATGGCGTTCCACGCCTTCAACAACTGGGCGAGCTTGGCGGGGTCCGCCGGGCCTTTGAGCACCTTGGCCGAACTGGCGGCAAACCCTGTGACGATGTTGAGTACAAGCTCCCCCACGGACAAGATTTGGTCTTTGATGGCAGTGATGCAATCGAAGGTGGTTTTTGCGGCCCCCATGCCGCAGTTCACCCACGAGGGAGGAGGGCGACCCCAGCACACCGGGCCGAGACCCGTGTGCTTGGGCTTGCACTTGGGGTAGCATAGACCTGCATCGCGCTCTTCGTTGGCAGCGCACGTGCCCAAGTAAGGCGTCCCAATCGTGATTTTCTTGGCACACGACAAGTCCACCCGGCCGCCCAAGCCAAGGGCCTCGCAGTCGGGGATGGTTGGTCGACAGAGGCAACAACCAAACGAAGTGTAGCCCGGTCACACTTGGGGTACACAACCCGCCCCCAGTTTTCGCACTTGTCCTGCCCATGGTCCTTTTGGCAGCGTTGGTACATGCCGCTGTTGTCCAGCCAGTCGCCAAACTTCCACGGGTACCCAACCCCCCAGCCGTATTCACTGTAGCGACAAAACAGTCCTTGGTCCGCGAACCCAGCGGGGCAGATCGAGTGGCAGTCAAGGCCTACGCGGGTCGTGCCCACTGGACACTTGTCGTAGCACAGCAGACCCAGGCGCTCTTGTCCGGCGGCGCACGATACCGGCACTTGGCCAACACCGCGTGTATGCGTTGTCTTCCAGCAAAACGATGCGTCCGTGGTTTGGAGCTGGCGGTCGTCGGTTTGGTTCACGCTCGCACTGGCCATGGCGGCAAACACGGCGAGGAAAGCAAGAAGGTTTGCCATCACGTCGAGGCGAGGTAAATTGCAGAGTGACGTCTTCAGTTGGACGACGCGGTCTTCCACTTTCGACGCGTGAATCTCGACTAAACCTCACAATGATATTCCGGCACTTGTCGTACCTGAAAGGGGTGTCCCAGCCTTGAGGCCTTGGTCGAGGAGTCTTGCCGACACAAACAGGCACGGAATAGGCTCTAAGGAGGTGGCAAAATATTTTGATCGCGTTCGCGTTTGCGACATACGCAGTCGTAATTATTTCTTTGGCCAACTAAACAGCCAACCATTCCACAGCACATGCCAAACCAAATCAGCATTGCAT
>NW_009798271.1:1025458-1029482 GCF_000520075.1 Aphanomyces astaci | reverse complement strand
GCAGCGCACGTGCCCAAGTAAGGCGTCCCAATCGTGATTTCTTGGCACACGACAAGTCCACCCGGCCGCCCAAGCCAAGGGCCTCGCAGTCGGGGATGGTTGGTCGACAGATGCAACAACCAAACGAAGTGTAGCCCGGCAAGCACTTGGGGTACACAACCCACCCCCAGTTTTCGCACTTGCCCTGTCCATGGTCCTTTTGGCAGCGTTGGTACATGCCGCTGTCGTTTAGCCAGTCGCCAAACTTCCACGGGTACCCAAACCCCCGGCCGTATTCAGTGTTGCGACAAAACAGTCCTTGGTCGGCAAACCCAGCGGGGCAGTTCGAGTGGCAGTCGAGGCCTTTACGGGTCATGCCCACTGGACACTTGTCGTAGCACAGCAGACCCAGGCGCTCTTGTCCGGCGGCGCACGATACCGGCACTTGGCCAACACCGCGTGTATGCGTTGTCTTCCAGCAAAACGATGCGTCCGTGGTTTGGAGCTGGCGGTCGTCGGTTTGGTTCACGGTCGCACTGGCTATGGCGGCAAACACAGCGAGGAAAGCAAAAAGGTTGGTCATCACGTCGAGGCGAGGCAAATTGCAGAGTGACGTCTTCACTTGGACCACGCGGGCTTCCAGTTTCGACGCGTGAATCACGAGTAAACGTCACAATGATATTCCGGCACTTTTCGTACCTGAAAGGGGTGTCCCAGACTTGAGGCCTTGGTCGAGGAGTCTTGCGGACGCAAACAGGCTCGGAGCAGGCTCTAACGAGGTGGCAAAATATTTTGATTGCGTGCCCATTTGCGACATACGCAATCGTAATTATTTATTTGGCCAACGAACCAGCCAACCATTCCACAGCACATGCCACACGAAATCAGCATATCATCGTGGTGGAGCCACACGTCACCAATGGAGCTATCCGTCACAATTGTTCATATGTTGCTAAATACTAGAAGTATGACGCGGTTGTTGGTGATAGAGAAAGTTGATGCGGTCATGTTTGGTAATCAGTGGTAGTCGATGGCGGCTGCATCAGCTACCCTGGCGACAAGTGGTCGCCCCATTCAGTCGACAACTCCATGCTGGATTATGTTTTGACAGTGAGTGTCCTACTTTCGCTTTGACCAATCAATGAATTATCCACTTCATACCATACGAATGACCTGGAATCAGGCAGAATTCAGAAAACGATGTTTTGATTGGCTCCACCCCATTCAAAGTTTTTCTCCGAACAGGTGCTCTTTTTTTGTTGGCACTGTGAATTTATATTTCTTTTCGTGAATTTATCGAACTTAGCCGGACACTTTTTTGTTCACCGTGTTCAGACGTCGTCGGCACACGAACCGTCGGGCCATCACGTGACTACCGATAGCTTGCCATGTATCTATAGGTCACGGCAAGCCATGATAGAGTACGCTCAGATTGCATATAAAAGCAAACGATGGAAATTCTGTTGACAACTTTATGCATAATTTCGCTTTATTCGACATACAAACGCAGATGCTTGGCTGATAAGTAGTTATATCCTGTTCATTGTACGAGCGAAGTTATGCATCAGTTGTCGACATCATTTCCAGCGCTTGCTTCTATATACAATCTGAGCGTACTCTATCATGGCTTGTCGTGACCTATACCGGTAGATGCATGGCAAACTAAATGGTTCGGTCCAGCTCGCCGTATTAGTCACATGGTGGCCCGGCATTCGAGGCCACGTAGTGCTGGTGATGTTCTGTCGACGGAGTCTGAACACGGTGGACGTTTTGCCCAGCTAACTGTAAGTTCGATAAGTTCACAAAAAGAATATGAATTCGCAGTGCCGTGTTAGTAAAGCTAGGAAGTAACGTTAGTATCATTTATTGAAAATACTCACTGACATAGGAGTCTGCTGTTCCAAGTACTGTAAAACTTGGAAAGGTGTGGAGCCAATCAAAACGTCGTTTTCTGAATTCTACCTCATTCCAGGTCATTCAGATGGTATGAGGGTGGATAATTCATTACTTCGAAGTAATTGGTCAAAGAGAAGTATGGCAACACAAAACATAACCCAGCATGGAGTTGTCGAGTCAATGGGGCGACCACTTGTCGTCAGGGTAGCTGACACAGCAGCCATTGAAAATCCCAGATTACTGTACCAAACATGACCGTATCAACTTTTTTTATCACAACAACCGCATCGTACTTCTAGTATTTAGCAACATATGGGCGATTGTGATGGATAGCTCCATTGATGACATGTGGCTCCACCACGATGCAATGCTGATTTTGTTTGGCATGTGCTGTGGAATGGTCGGCTGTTTAGTTGGCCAAATAAATAAATATGACTGCGTATGTCGCAAATGCGAACGCGATCAAAATATTTTGCCACCTCGTTAGAGCCTGTTCCGAGCCTCTTTGCGTGTCTATCCTTGCGATGTACTATGTCGACTGTTTTCAATTGTCGTACACTCACTGAAGTCATGTCCATGTCAAAGTTCGTACATCCATCGCCGGGTTGCGCGGGTCGTCTTCGGGGATGCCCTGCTTGATGTTGTCCACGAGATCGGCGCCGACGTCGGTGGCCACGAACAACGCGCCACAAACCCGTACCCGACCATAACGTTAAGCATGGGGATTGCCGTGGAACTCACGTCGGGCGTGAATGCGGCATGCAGCAACACTCAACACGTATAGAATGCTAACGCCCTCCACGAACTACCTGGTGTCGAGGGCGGCGGAAAACGCGCCACCGCGGAAGCAGATGAGCAGCGCCTCCCCGTACGATGCTCCTCCACCAAGGACTGCCTTCGTTGGTCATCAGTGTACATTGAATGGGAATTATTATAAAGATTGCATTCTGTACTGCATTTGACTATATTTAGCAGTACTTTTGAATATAATATTTTTGATTAGATTACTGGAAGGTGATATTTACATCAAAAGGGCAAAATAGTCCTATCTTAGGACTTTTCGGGACTGATCTTATGTTTTGGACCTGTTTAGAGCCTGTTCGGGAAAAAATACCGAGACGAAAAACCATGATGGAACGCAATCTGATTGGTGGATTGAAACTGTAATTACCGAGACGCAACCGGAATCCGGATGTGTCTTGGTTGAATTTCGTCTGGATTTTGCGATATCGAAAAGAGACTCCCCGTGTCGATTTGTGGGCAGCATGGACCAACCACGACGCATGCGGATTCCGGATACAAGGCACTGACAATTGAATTGACGGGATGAGTCGAAAAGCGAGTCAACGCGGAGATGAACCTGTGGTGGGCCACCTTGGGACCCCAGAAAGTAGAGCACAACAGCCACCTTTATTTCGTATGAGTGGGATTTGGTGTAATTGTCGAGACTGCATTGCGCCATTTCCACCTGCAGTACTCACATAGGTCGACAAAGGACTCTTGATTACAACGTGAATTGTCCATAAATCATCGGTAGTACACTGGATCGACTAAACATACTTGGAAATCAATATCTGTCACGGTCAGCAAATTGTACTTCTGCGTGCGGGTCACAGATGACATAGCCATGCACACAGCTAACGCAACAATGCTTCCAGCCAAAGCAGCATAAATGTCTCGCCGGCCACATGGACCCCCTTCAGAACGGCTGCCACACACAACAGTGCCATAATGTAAACCGCCACACACACCACCCGGAGAACAGCCTCACAGGCCACCAAGAGGACATCCACACACACCACTCAGAGAACAGCAACACACACCACCAGAAGGACAGCCACACATCACCCGAAGGACAGGCACGAGCTGGTGTAGCACTGCGGGAGGAAGCGTGTGTAGTTGAGGGCAAAATGCACAATGAATTAACTGATGATCTACAAAGATCTCCTTAATCCTCATCACTATGAATTCTTCTTAGTCTACTTCACTACTTCTACACTAATATGCACTTTTGTTTACAATGGATGCGGGTGCAGTTGAGACATTGGGGAACTTCACTAGGCTAGCGATTCTAAGCCATACTTGCCCTTGAGACACATTCCCAGGCAAGCATTAGCTAGGGTTCGTCATGAGCCAGGTACTTAGGAGC
>NW_009798271.1:988797-999446 GCF_000520075.1 Aphanomyces astaci | reverse complement strand
GCTTGGGCGGCCGGGTGGACTTGTCGTGTGCCAAGAAAATCACGATTGGGACGCCTTACTTGGGCACGTGCGCTGCCAACGAAGAGCGCGATGCAGGTCTATGCTACCCCAAGTGCAAGCCCAAGCACACGGGTCTCGGCCCGGTGTGCTGGGGTCGCCCTCCTCCCTCGTGGGTGAACTGCGGCATGGGGGCCGCAAAAACCACCTTCGATTGCATCACTGCCATCAAAGACCAAATCTTGTCCGTGGGGGAGCTTGTACTCAACATCGTCACAGGGTTTGCCGCCAGTTCGGCCAAGGTGCTCAAAGGCCCAAGACTCCGTGCATATCGCACGTAGTTTTCGCTGGTGGAGTTGGATGCTGGAGATATGGGTGAAATTAACGCGCGGCCCAATTGCTCTGCACACTGCAGAAAACTTCCCCTCTCCTCTTGTGGAAAGTCCAGTGTCTTGATGAGGGCGGCCACGATAGTGTCTTCCCTGTTGGCCGCCGCCCATTTGCGAAATACGACCGGAATGTCATCCAACAAATTCGCCTCAGGTTCCGAGGACGATTCGTCGTCGTCGTGTGCGAGCCACTTCACCAAAACTTGTTGGCCATCCATGCAGCGCGCTTCGTCCAGGCGCTCCACATGAAATCCGTCATCGCCAATCGCGATCTACGCCTCGAGGGCTTCGGTCACCTCCCGACCACCTGCGTGGTACATCTTCAATCGGCACGCATGATGGACCGTGACTTTGTACGGTGGCACCAGCTGCGAAGCCTCCATCATCGTGGTCTGTGGTCACTTGGCAGGGTCCGCGCCAATGCAGGGCCAATTTTGCCGGACGGTTGACGACCAATCCGACAAGCACAAAATCGCCGACCGAAAAACCCGCAAACTTAACTTGTGATTTTCGGTCGCGGCGTCCACGCGCTTGCTGACGCAACCTTTCGATTCGCACCTCAACGTTGCCGTGCGTTTCTTCAAGCGTCTCTTGGAGGTCCATCACATGGTTTTCACGGGCGTCGCCAAGCCAGTCCGCGACGTAAACTTCTTTGGACTTCGGGTGGACAAATCCCACCACCGGGGTCTTGGCTGACAGGCCGGTAAACGCTGTTAGTGGTGCAATTCCTCCCATCCGTTCCACTGGCTGATGGTTGAGGGCACCTTGAACGAGGGGCACACGCGGCCATTCGTCCGCGTGCAGCTTCATTTCGCTGAGCAGCACCTTCACGGCGCGCAGCACTAGTCGGTTGACTACTTCTACATTCCCGTTCGCAAAGGACTGTAGGCTGTCGTAATGTGATGGTGGGCACCCACCAACTTCCGCACCTTCTTGATCACTTCATTCTTGAAGTGAGAGTCGCCATCTGACACCCATGCGTCAACGCAGTCGAACGTGGTAAACCACGTCCCAATCACGCCGTTTGGGGGGTCCCTCCCGCTTCCATGGTTGAACGTTGGATGTCGCTAATCGTAGCGGCTGTCGGCCACTCGAAATCCACTTGTTGCAGAGGCGACACCACATGGATCAACTTGCGAACATTCGCAACTGGTTGATCCGTCGGAGTCGAACCCCATCGGCTCAGGAGGTCGCCCTATACATTCACGTCACCCGAGACGCACACAATGGTGTACGCGACCATCGCTGCAGCTTGTCGGCCTGGTCTTGGCCATGTTGGCGTTCGAGCCACTTGGGTTGAAAATGTACACCAGGTTGCGGTGATCCGTAAACAGACGGAAACCACCCGGGCGTTCGACCAGGTAGTCGAGGCTCTTGCACCACTCGACCACAGCATAGGCCTCCTTCTCGACAATGGGCCAGCGCGCGCTCGCGCCAGAAAACGAACCACTAACAAATAAACACATGTGACTGGTGCCGCTGGTCTTCGAGAGGCAAGTCGAGGTCCGCTGGCGGTACTTGTGTGGAAACCGCGCCCCAGAAAGGTCACTGGCGTCCGTGAATACGCAGGCCGTCATATCTTTTGGCGGGTGGGACAGGGGCACCACATGCACCAATGCATGTTTCACATTGTTGAAACACTTGAGACGTCGGACGATCATCCCACGGCAGGGAGTGCAACATGCACTAACACCGTTTTCTTGCAGCTTCCGGTGGTCTTGGTGGCCACGTCAAGCAAACGTCGCAACTGATCCACCAGCTGGTTGTAGCCGGGGATGCTCGCACGCATCCAGTTGGTGGCACACACAAACTGCTGGAGGTCGGCCGCGGTCGTCGGCGGCGACAAATCCACGAGTCCTTGAATTCGGCTTGGGTAATGGGTGATTCCATCGGCCGAATCACCTTGCCACACCACTCTGCCTCGCGCAGAAAGAAATGACACTTCTTCGGGCTCAACTTGAGTCCGAACTGGGCACAGATGGACATGACTTGGTGCAACAAGTCGAGCAGCTCGTCCGTCGTCTTAGCGGACCCCAACAAGTCATCAAGCCAGGCAAACAGGCCTCGGAACAGCAGCTCACCAAACATTTGATGGGCAACAGACTGGCAGTACGCGACAGCGTCCGTCTGTCCCATGAGCACGTGAGTCGGAGTGTCATGAACGAGAAGTACATCTGAATGTCCGTATTTAGCGGCAACTGCCAGTACCCTTTGGTCCAGTCCAAAGTGGAGTACACGTTCGTCTCGACCAGACAGACCATCGCACTGCCCAGATTTGTCATCGGCCAAGACATCGACTCCGTGCTGGCGTTGATCGGCCTGCTGTCGATCGTCATACGCAAATCGCCGACTTCCTTCTTCGGCACGATTCTTGGGGCTGCGGCCCACGTAGCCCGGTTATTATGGTATACCATACCATTCGCTTCCAGGGCAGCCACATGGCTGCACATGTACTCCACATGCAGCGGCGGGTACCGCCGTATCGCACACTTCACCGGCGTCGAGCCGGGTTTGATCCAAACCTTCAATGGCTCTACCTTGACAGGTGGATAATCGCCTAAGTCTTCACGGAACACATCAATGTGCTTGGCCAGTAGGTAGTGCAACCGCGTCACTTCAGCGGGCGCAAGCCCTCGCGTCTCCGCCTCGGCTGTCTTGGCAGTCAGAATGGCTTGAATGGCGCCCTGCTTCGTGCGGCGCAGCTCCGCTTCGACGACCTCGACGGAGGTTTTGGGATAAACCTCCGGAGTAGCACACTCCATCCCGTTGTCGGGGTCAAGCTCCGGTGGATTCAACTTTTCCGCCATCTGGAGCTTGACATTCACCATGCCGGACAATTCGTTCGTCGGCACGGACGAATTGTCGGGCTGGCTTGGTGTCGCTGCCATACGGGCACGCCAAATCGGCACGCTATGGGAGACAATCCCAACTACGACACCGGCTTCGTCCAACGCATCCAAGATGCCGGGCGTGACAACGGTCACGTCCGAACCAGAGTCCAAGAGCACATCGTCCACGCGGACGATATTCTCCAACATCAGGCCGCGCGCTGTCTTTTGACGCTGCAGCTGGTTGACTAGCACCTTGATGCCGTCCTTCCAGCGCTCCACTTGCGCTGCCAACAACGTTTCGGCTTCGCCAGGTGCGGTCTTCGGCCACCGCACCACATGGTGATTCATGACTTCAAGCAGCCCTTCTTGGCAGAGGGCTCAGCATTCTTGGGCACCATCGTTTCAGCCTTTCCGCCGACTCTGCCACTGTTCTTGGCGGCATCTTCCCGACCGCCTTCACGTCTTGGGACTTGCGGCTTGCCGCCTCGTGGAGCTTCTACCGGCTTCGCTGCCGGGGAAGGCTTGAACTCGTCGTCGAGTCCAACGTACAGCTGGTGGCCAGCCGCAAATGTTCGCAGCCAGTTGATGTAACGAAAGACGTCGCTCTTCAACACCTTGTTCCGCTGCAACTGCAGCTGCTTTTGAACCGCTGTCTTCAGCGAATCCGGTTTGATCGATTTCGTCATGACTTCGACGACCATCTTGCCTTCTTGGTGGAGTACCCACTCCTGATGGTATTGTTCCAACGAGCGCATCAGTTCGTCCAACATACGACCGACGCGGGACTCCGCGTCCAAGATCTTCGTATCGAAGCGAATCGCTCGCTGCAGACGTTGCTTCAAAACGTCCAGTTCTTGAGGGTCTTCCTCAAACGCTGACTTGAACCACGCGACCCACTCATCGTTCGTGATGGAATTGTGGTCGCGGTTGAAGTCGAACAGCGCGATCCGGCGCTTCGAGAACGGGTCCATACAGACACTTACGGGCATCGCGAACGGACGCGATCCATTGCACTGCAGAGCGTTGACCTGCTCCAGATACTTCTGGTACTCGCGCATAAAAGTGCGTCTTTCGGGACAAGGACCCGTCGGATGAACGTGACGACAACAGATATGGGCCGGCGCCGCAAGTTTGGTACGCGCCGGCGCTCCTGCAGCCGCCTACAGCGCCGTCTGTTTCAGGCGTTGGTGGAGGAAAAGCTGAGACAAACGCTATGACAGCTGGTGTTCCTCGGGTTGTGGCAGGGATGTAAAATTCACCACGTGGCGGTTGCCACTCGTCGACAGCAGGTGCCTGTTGTCGTCGGGGAGATCTGAATGGGTTCTCAACGGTGCGCCGAGCGGCGCGTCCTCGATCCGGTCACGCGACGGCGATCGTTGTTCGGCGTTCGTTGGCGTTTCCTCGTCGGAGGAATGTTCTCGCACCATCTCCAGTGAATATTTCAACAATCCCGCTTCTTCTCGACTTTCGCCCACGGGACCTTCGTCAAAGTAGCAATATAACACTGACATTAGTGAGGTTAAACACGCCACGAGGCGCCTACTGACTACCATTCACTAAAATATTCAGTACCTCCACTAAGGTCTGAACCTTTGACCGAAGACTTCCTCACTCATGTTGCGCACAACTCCGAAGGTTTCGAAGTTCAAGCGATTGTCTCCCCCTATGTCACGATGAAGAAGGCGTACGAAGTGCTTATCAAGTGGCGTGGCCTCGAAGCTCTGGAGAATTCGTGAGAACCAGCCACAAACATCCAAGAAGACGTACCCGAGTTTGTTTGCGCCATTTTACAAGACATCGAAAGCGCCTGTCATTGTCAAGAAGATGGCAAAGGATCATGACGAAAACTAGCCATGGGGGAAGTGCTGTCGGCGAAATGACGATCCCACTGAATGGCAACTTCAACAACACAGTATATTAGGTGTTTTTGCATTTTCCACGAATACTGTGCTTCAACTGGCCAGTTTCCTTTAGTATTGAATTTGCATGATGAGTTAAGATGTAGCAGGCCAGGTAGAAAGTGAACTTAACCTCTAATTTACTTGTGAATTGACCTCGTTAAGTGTCAAGTGGGAGCGACAACAGTTTCCCAGCTCTATATTGAGTGCAGGTCCGCGCAGACGCTGCTCTCTAACATATATATCAAGATGATGTTTAAACATTCAAAGACCAAGAACCTACGCCAAGTACATTGTGTTGTGATCGAATAAAGTCGGACGTCTCATCCGACTCAATTCCGATTGGCTTAAATTCGACTAAATATCTTGCATTTTCTTTTTGATGCAACATTTGGGTTCAATTCTGACTTCATTGTTCTCCTACTACACCCACAATTTTGAGAATTATGTTAAGTGCCCAACAAATACGGGTGCAGTGCAATCTATAAAAGGACGGTGCAGGAATGCCATAAAAACCCGGATTACAGCAACTTTTGTCTCCCGTCTACGTTTTCTGGCGCCCAAATGTGACCATCATCATTTGGGACATACGACGCTGACAACCAAGTTCAGTGTACCCCAGGAGGATGGTAAGTTGGCCATTATAGTGCCAAATGCAGCTATAGTCGCGGCCGAAACGTAGGGACGACCCAAACCAGTGCTAATCGTGCTGTTTTAAACGTTTTGGAGCTTCTGCACCGCGCACTTCCACTCACACAAGAGCTTGCCTTGATTCTTGGTCAAGTCCCACGACTTGATCTTATGCAGAGGGAGGATCCCCCTGGCGGATACTCCACACCACCAGTAGTGCCAGGCGGTAGCCACGTCGACAGATGTCAGTTCGAAGTCTTGAGGAAGAATGTGCCAAAGGCCACCCCAGCAGTGCACTAGGTGAGCGGGGACTGAGTCATCAATAACCGGAGACGCTACAAGGCTGCTCGGACTTAACTCGACAATTGTTGCGACTGCATTTGTTCAGAAGGTTCTCGAGAAGAGAATGCGTGATGTTCCCTGCAGTAACACCCTTCTCATTGAGGAGGTCCTCGATGCCGTTGCGGATGTGACTCGGCAGCGCACGTACTGCAGCAAAGTTCTGCTCGAGTTGTGTTGGAGGCTGACGTTAGGTGGAATCCCCGTGGGCTGCGTCGACGGCGAGGTAAAGGTCACTTTTGAACTCAGATGCGTGGCTATTGACAAGTCTCCAAACAGGACGGACGAGAGCAGCGGGTGCTTAGCGGGGAGGCTGTACTCAATAGAAACTATAGTACTACATTTAAGCTTAGAGTTTTGTGCTCATACTCGGAATAACGTTACAATAGTTAATATTCCGACGCTACTTGACTATATCAGACCATATGGCCACTTGCTCCAACTTCGCTACCATTCACATTGTATGGCGGTCACTTTGGAATTGACTTTGGCTTGGTATCATTAACGATATCAGCACAGTGGCGGTCGACGCGCTCATGGCGGACCCAGTGGCTAACGTGGATCTCGTGGCAGTCGAGGTGGTGGTCGCGGTGGTGGAGCTACTGCTCCTATCCACCCACCACCTTACTATTGCACCCCCATGCTCAATGCACTCCATCAAGGCGGCCAACACGGCTACACGACAAGCGGATATAGCTACGCCAGCAGCAACCAAGGCGGCCATCTTGGCTACGCCAATCGCCATTATGGTCGCCAGCGCGACAATTACCGTGGCCAAAGCCCGTATCGCCAACATCAAGGGTCCGCCCGTTACGGCAGCTGCTAGAATGACTGGCACCGTGATTACCGCGGTCTTCGCAGTAATCACATTATCTCATTATCTCCATCACTCCTCGGGAGTGGATCTAGCCACGTATGATGGCAAGTTCAAATCAACCTACGATGAACGTACCGGGTTGTATGTCATTTGAATGCGGATTTCACCGCGCATCTACGACCCCACTTCGACCGTCCCCGTGACGCAGTCGAGTACACAGGGCATCATGCAATGACAGAGGACCTTTTTTGTCACACACTAAATAACGAAATACACACAGAAACGACCGAAAAAAACACAAATTTTAACGAAAAACACACACGCGACCCAATTACACAATACAAATCCTGAGTTCCACACAAACTTCGCCGAGCACAACACACAATTCACCGAATTCCACACAAAAAATGCCTAATCCACACCAAAATTCCTGAACAGTTTGGGTGGAAATAGAAGACATCTGACCCATCCATTTCCAACTTGCGGACAAATTGGGATCGATCCTTTGGGAAAAATATAACGTCAGTGATACAGCAATCATGCTGTCATCATGCTATCATCATGTTGTCATTATGTTAAGTCGCCGCATGTTACTGTGGATTGTCACAATTTTAAAGTAGTACTACTAGTACTACTGTCGCTTGTCACAAAGTAAAAAAGATTATTCGCCGAATGAGCTGCTGTGCTGTTACTTCTCCCTGGGTGGTGAGTGCTTCAACTGTTGGACAGTGTGACATTTCATCCACCGGAATTATGCCTTCCCGAAGGTGCCCATCCCAGAATGTGAAGTAACGTTGCACAACAGAATATTTACACCATGGTTGCTTCGCAGTTCTAGCGGTGCTCATTCTATTGTCCCCGACTATTCCCCAAACTAATATCCTGTGCGGGATTTGAACCCGCAACCTTTGGGTTGTAACCCCAATGCTCTACCCGTGTGAGCTGTACTCTTACTTGATAAATAAGGAATAATTAGTGCTACCGTTTCCGATAATTTTTAGCGAAATAGACGCGTGTCATTGGACGAAAGTTCTGACAATATTTGATAAACATCCAATGACCTTGAAGGTTCCGTTGCATAGAGTGCTGATATTGGCCAAAATTAGAATGGATTTCGATTGGCTTAAGTCGAACATGTCTAACCAATAGGAATTAAATGTGATTATCGTGTAGCTTAATTTTAGTGTCCGTAACAGTAATGAACATAGAAACATGTATTCAAATTAAGGTGTGCAGGAAACTTCCAGTATGTATTTTAGTGTCCACAACAGTGACAAAGAGCGAAAATGTATTCAAATCAAAGGCTAGACATAGTCTACTACGTAGTACTTAGTTTCGCATGTTGCGGTCTCCACGCAAAGGAAACGTGTTGGCTTCAGCATTTCCCCGACGAATTCGGCTCATCAGATTCTGTGCGCCACGCTCCATGCCAGGCAACACCATGCCAGGCTGGGTCGCTACCATGATGTCATTACCATGATGTCATGGGAGCAGATTTCATTGCGGGTTCAGTGGAGGCACTGACACTGCAGCAGGACTGGAGCCGGAACTTGTTGGACAAGCCATCCTATTAATTAACGTAAAATTAATTGGAAATAAACAGAGTGTTCGAATGACTCACCAATATCAGGTTGGTTGTGGGACTCAAGACGCTGCACGTTTCGCGACACTGAGTTGTAGTGCCACGCACGTCGTGGGATGTCTTCATCCTGCTCGCCTTCGGCAATTTCTTCAGGTAGGTGAAGCACGCGCCATATCACAGGGTGTACGCGCGGCACTTCGTTGACTCGAAGCCGCCGGCTCGCCAGCAACTTCTTGAAATATTTCTTCATTCGCTCGGTTGGCACTGGATGTTGCACCCAAGGTGTCGCCTCAGTCGAGATTTCTTGAACCAGTTTCGCCACTTCTTGAACAAGGTGTGGGACATGCTTCTTCACACGACCGATTGCCTAAACAATACATACATGTAGTGAGGGTTATGATTGACGTGAATATATACATACATATTTGAGTTTGCGGTTGAAATGTTCATTGGGATTGTTGGTGTATGAGCACCCGCTATGGCTGTGAAACACTTGGTACTTCAGTGGCACACGGTTTGTTGAATACACGGCGTGGTACGGCAGCCATGTGTTGAAAAAGTAGGTACGGAACTTTCGTAGGGTGAGGCTGCCTTCCCAGTTTGCGTGCGCAGTGTCCATGTTGTTGACCAAATCGGCTTCACTTGTGGACATGTGCAACAGGTAAATGTCAAAGGTGACGCTTGTCCACACCTCGCTTGTCATGCCTTGGCGTTTGTCGTAGCACTAGAACAAACCATGATGATAATATGATGACATTGCATTACTTACATTTTTGAGAACATGAAAAAAACACATGAGGTACTCGAGAAGAGGCAGCTCAGTCACCCATTAGTCTTGTCGGCGCCCATGCATAATTCAGGAGACTTGTAAACTTCTCCTTGAGTGACCGCAGTAGCCACGCGACGTCGGCGTGGGTCCGCTGCGACGTGATGCATACGCACAGAAGGTGAAATGAGCCCGCCATGTCGGAGTATCCAAATACAAACATGGGGTAGCCCAACTCGTTTGTCGAAAATGTCGTGTTCATGTGACATATGACGGTCTTCGTTGGGATGGCCGTGACCACAGCGTAGTACTTTCGAAGGAGTTCCACTGTTGACAATCGTACGACAACTTCATGAGACGTACGAACTTTAACTAATGATATTCGTACCAACACGAAATGCCTGCACAACACCGTCGCCAGCTCGAAGCGACCACCTTCCTCCTCGACACCAAACACAAATGGTTTGTGCGCTACCTGGACTTCGACGTTGTCGGTGAGTCGCCACTTCATGAGTTCTTCAATCGCTGCAGGAACGGTGCTCTTCTGCAAATGGTCTTTGGACCGCATGTAATGCACTGCATGCTGCACTTGCTTCAAAGTGGGACATGGCATGCCACCGAATCTGTTTTGACACTTGGACGCCTTGAGCATCTTGAACAACGTCTTGGAGTTGTGCTTGGGGTCATCATCTATCCATGTAGCCAACGCATTTTTCATTTCAAGAGTGACCTAATTCAACGTCACCCATTCACACATACATTTCCATATAAAAGTGGTACCTTTGGGTTTCGGGGTACTACATTACCATCATTCTGTTGAAATTCACCCACATGATGACTGTCTCGGTGCACCGTGGCAATCTGAGTTGAAATTCGATTCGAACCTACACCGTGGCAACATGAGTTAAAGTACAGGTTGAAATTCGAGACGAACCTGGGCACCGTAGTGGCTGTGTTTGGTCTTCACCACATGGATGGCAGAGTCGACTCACACAACGCGTGTACTGTACTGACATGACATGGTGTTTGGCCAGCGACAGATCCAGACCATCGTGATCCATGTTGCACTTGATAACGTTCTTGTGTGTAATGCCATACTCGGGTAGGGTGGCCCTAAACTCATCCACCCGCGCAGAATCCATGGTAGCAAGAAAGACCCACATGATAAAAAATGCTACGTCGAAGTATGATTTAGTAGTTACATGGTCCGTTACATCTCTTTATTGAATCGTACGCAGGAGTTTCATCCACGAACAATACAACCAATCAAATGTACGCAAGTCGAACTGTAAGCTATTCCATTGGTGAAAATTCGTCCAATGAATTGTCTAAAAACTACTGCTAGTATTACGAATATACTTGACAAAAAGGTTGCTATTTCTGGGACTCGAACCCAGAAC
>NW_009798271.1:970492-988697 GCF_000520075.1 Aphanomyces astaci | reverse complement strand
GAACACCAGCCAGTCTCGCAAGAGGGTGCTTTAACCACTGCACCGCAGAAGGTAAGGTATCATTACATACCCAAGTAAAATCATTAAAGTACATACTTGTTCATCTAGTACTATAGTGCCAACCAATGTACTAGTACTAGTATCAGCCAATGCAGCAACTACAGTACTGTACATGTAGTGCCCTACCTATTACTCATACAGTACATGTACAGTACCACAGTCCTCGTGTTGCATTCAAACAACATGTACTCTAGATAACGTACAATGTGCCGACTCTTAAACCAGTACCACAGCATGCCTTCAACGACCACAAGATTGTAAACCCTGCGACAAGTAGTTATAGGAGTATAGTACTAGTACGTTTAGTTGTCGTTGTCGTATGTAGGGGAGGACCAACTACACATGCGAGTCCTTGAGACAAGTGTACTGTACGCGATCACATATTGCTAATGTACTGTAGTGCCAACCAATATTTCAGCCAATGCAGCAATTACTGCACATGTAGTAGTGTCCTGGCTATGACTCCTACAGTGCATGTACTGTCGTCAAGGTCCTGTTGCTTACAGTTTACAACAGTGAATGGGTCCATGGTGATGTTGGGGCAGAATGAAATGTGATTAAATCTTATGAGTAGGTGTCGTGTAATGCAGAATCGTGTCAAGGCATGCAGTTACCAGGATGTAGTACTGTAGTGTGGCATTAAGAACGCAACTTCCAATTCACACAGCCATATTGTATTTGTAAACGTCTATTCTTCCGTGACACACTCACAGAAGTTTTGTCCAATCTCTACCTTATTTTCTCGATAAATAACAATTTATTGAATTAAATCTGATTAAATCTTATGAGTGGGTCTCGTGTAATGCAGAATCGTGTCAAGGCATGCAGTTACCGGTATGTAGTAGTGTGGCATTTAGAACGCAACTTCCAATTCACACAGCCATACTGTATTTGTAAACACTTACTACTCTTCCGTGACACACGCACAGAAGTTTTGTCCAATCTCTACCTTATTTTCTCGATAAATAACAATTTATTAAATTAAATCTGATTAAATCTTATGAGTGGGTCTCGTGTAATGCAGAATCGTGTCAAGGCATGCAGTTACCGGTATGTAGTAGCGTGGCATTTAGAACGCAACTTCCAATTCACACAGCCATAATGTATTTGTAAACGTTTATTCTTCCGTGACACACTCACAGAAGTTTTGTCCAATCTCTACCTTATTTTCTCGATAAAAACCAATTTATTTACACCTTGATCACATACAATTGTTTAATCATATTTATGTAGTCTGATACAAGCTAACAGTTAAACATATTAACTGAAAATCGCTAAAATAAATGAACTCATGGAATGGTTTATTTGATATATTCGTCGCCTTTTGTCATGGCACAATTAGCTCATTGGTAGAAGCTTGGAGTGGCAAAGGGCGGTGGTTCGAACCCCTTCGTAGAAGTTCATTTTCTTGAAATCAAACTCCTTTTGCTACCCGCACCACACATCAAGAAGCAATCTTAACTTCGCCAACGTGGCAGCCCTCTACAATACCTAGTACTGTAGCAGCAAAAAACTGTTACTACTTGGACCCATTGATGTCTGTGACTGTATACAGCAGTAAGATGTATTTAAAAAGTACCGAGGGGGGCATTGAAGCTGAGGGGGGATCATAGTACAGTAGTTGAGGGGGTAGCAGGGGGGATGGGGGATTCACTATTACTGTCACCAATCAAAGCCAGATAGATCGTCCAGGGTATTACGTACATAGTATAATCACTATTCACACCCTCAGCTACTATGCTTCCCCTCAGCTACTACGCTCCCCCTCAACTACTGTACTATGCTCCCCCTTAGCTTCAATGTCCCCCCTCAGAAGTTATATAGCTTGCATGATTAGCAGGGAGTAAACTGTCTGTTTGACCGCAGCTAGCAGCAAGGGGGGTGGGGGATTCACTATTACTGCCAATAATCAAAGCCAGCAGCAAGTTATACGGTGCATGCACACCATCATATTGGCTTCAGACGAGTAGCGGTGTCGGGATGATGTACCATCATATAGTTGCCTTATCACCACATTCGTGAGTTTGCTACATACGGTACCACTAGAACATCTCAGCAACACGAACATCATTGTAGTGTACTAGTATTTCACATGTATACTAACTAGTATGTACCCAGCTATGCCTACAATGCATGTAAACTCTAGCTAACACACGCTGTGCCGACTCTAGTACCAGTGCCACAGCATGCCTTCAACGGCAACAAAAATGTATACCGTACGACGAGTAGTTCTAGGTGTACACTAGCTTCGAGGCTATCCATAATGCCCTACATCTAACCACCGTACTTTAGAATTCGCTTCGGTATGCACCCAAACCCCAATGCACGCAAATTCATGCGAATACAGTGTACTGTACCAGCACGTAAACCCACATTGCACTAAGCAACCTGTACCACTACACGTGAGGCACATCTATCTACAACCGAACTCTCATAGTAGTACAATACTAGTACTATCATTACCGGTAGTGTAATCCATGGCTTAAGTTGCTTTTGCATACCAAAAGCACAAACAACGGTGTCGTGCTCACAGTGTTATAATTCGCAGTAATATAATGTAAAGTTCAAACAGATATATCAGCTCCAACAGTGTCGTGGTTGAGATATGTGGCGGCGTTGCTAATGCCCCGGGTCCAAATCCCGAAACCAATCGTACTTTTTTGTACTTGTGAATGGTTGTCCGCCTTGTAGTTCTTGGACTCGCAAAACCCGCACGTCTTCGCTGACCGCTTGGCTTGCTTGTCGTAGGGGGAGGTCGTTGTTTTCCGGTCTTCCTTGAACTTGGTCTTGGCCTTGTCCGGCTTAAACGGAGCCGCGTTGGGTTTTACATTTTCCAATCCCCGAATAAATGAAAAATCATTTTCGATCGTGGTGAATGCTGCTTCGACATCTTCGATGCTTTCAAAGACCCTGACCCCGTATTTCTTCCGAAATTCGATTTGGAAATTCGTGGGCATGGCGCTTTTGTAGATCTGGAGCTGGTCGTTGGTGGACAGTTGCTCCTTCTCACTAGCTTGTAGGATGCTGAGTTTTCGTAGCCAGCGGTTGAACTCCACAGAATACTCCGCGACCCGTTGGTTGCCTCGCTTGCGAAGGCGTCGGAGCCTCTCCAACAGTATTTCGCGCGTCCCAATTGGACAATGGAGCTCTGTGAGGAAGGCCATCCCGAGCTGGATTTGTTGGGTGTACGGCAGGTTGCGGTTGTTGGGATGGTTAGTAGTACTGGACAGGTACTTGTCGAGGTGGTGCCCGTGCAAGAGTAGTTGGATGTCGTCGTGAAGCGCCTCCATAGCGCTCTCGTCGTTGAATTGGTACTGCATCCACCGCGTGTAGTCGAACAAGTTCAACCCAAACACCAACCACGCCTCCCAGCCGCTGCCGGTGAACATCCTCATGATCTTCTTTGCCTTGCCACCGTTTGCTCGTGTGTGAGTGAACTCGACTTCTTCCTTGTTGGTCATGGTTCGTTCTTGAAATGCCAAGAGTTTCTTCAGTTGTGGTAGGATTCGCTACTTCGATTGATTAATCAATATGTCACGTCTCCCTGATGTGGTCGATGTGATGCTTGGTAAAATGGAAAGTGATTATCGATATTATCCACTATGACTTGAAGGACGCCGTGAGAGACGTCGTGAGGGACACGCAGAGATATGCAGAGAGACGACAGGTGTGCACGAGGTGTCACTAGGGGTATTGAACGACCAACACTCCTACTCCAACATTCATGTTGCCATACGGCACGACATTCCATCCATGTGTGTGTGTTTTCGTCCAATCAGAGTGTATGTGGAAATCCCGCCAGTCCTTACATCTCATTTCATTATTTCCTCAAGTTCGATGGGGCAGCTGCGTCTGAGGGGGCCGGAGGCAAGAGGCTACACAGTGGCGGCGTGACAACGTGAGCTCGACGGCGCCGACAAGAGGTTACTTGGCGATAACGCCACAAGGCGATCTTTGTGTTGTATGTACTGCATTCAAAGTCGATCGCTGTGGTCGTAAGGATCCAACCTTGAGATGGTGCATACTGTACACTACAGGTAATTGCGTTGTTAAGGTGTTTACTATACACACATGAGTTAAATGATGTAAGAGGAATACGAAGACTCATTCACTTCACGGTGACTACATGTAATCTTGTCACCACTGTCGTTCTAAAACTACCTTGCATGTGATTCTCCACTGTTGCCTTGTAAATGCGGGATTATTCGTATAATTCTGAAGTGGTTGGGCATGCATGGCAGATGCGTAGTGGTGTGGCAGGTGCTGGCGTCGACATCCTTGCGTGGTTCATTCGTGTGCGGGGCTTCATGGTGGTTGGTGCTGACATGGCGGTGTCTGCCGTCATCGAGGAAGGAATACTCAATGACGGCAGACGCCACCGCCATGTCAGCACCAACCACTACATTGACGACCACCTCACTCGTCAATGTAGTGGTTGGTGCTTGACGTCGATTCGTGTTAAATTACTCTGAAAATTCAGTGCACATTAATTCTAGTAGTACTATCAGTCCATAGTAGTACTATATACTTTGAACTTACCGGTACAGTTACTCAGAGTACTCTGTCACGGCGTCCCAACCCAAAACTCAAGTAACCATGTGTGTGACTGACCATACGGGTACCTGATGACACGCCAGTATCGTAAACAAACACTTGATTATACTCCCTTGGGATCTTCCCCAACGAATACTGGTGCTGGAAGCCCATGTGTTTTCTATGTGGTTTTCGTGAAAGTTCGTGTGTATTTCGTTATTTAGTATGTGATAAAAACGGGGTCTCTGCAATGACACCATCGATTGGACCATCCAAGTCATGACAAGCAGCCATATTGCGGCGTCATTCAACCCTGTTTGCATTTCCCATCTCGTGACAGGCCACCACGACCCATGCCTCGTGCGGCGGCACATGCTTAAAGTCGAAGTCCAAAGTACTTCACGTTTCACGCAACACATTGCCAAAGCCGTCGAGGCCACTGGAAGGAGTGCACTCCGATGTATGGGGCCCAATAAATCAATATCCCCTATATCTCTGGGGGTTGATACTTCGTCACGTTACTCGACGATTTTACCCGATACACTTTCGTGTACATCATGCAAAAGCGCGCGGACTTGTACGAGAAGTACAGCACGGTCTGTAGTGACGCACGAAAACGTTACCGCTCCGACGCAATCCAGCTTTACTACCATCACTCACCACCCTGTGAGTTTGAGGTAATCCAAGAGCTCCAAATGGACAACGTTAAGGAGTACGTCAAACTCGGAGTACCTATTCAAAGCCAATACCGATACGTTTGACATACACGAATGCCTACATTCCGACCCAGTACACTGTAGCCGAGCGGGGTATGGGTATCATCGTCACCATGGCTCGCTCCATGCTACTGTATGGTAATTTACCACAGTTCTTGTGGGATGAGCCCATTCCCACGCAGTGTTCAACATACTGCCGTCAGCGGGGACACTCCGTATCATCTATGGCACCAGAGCCACCCATACCGCGCACGTTTATGCGAATTTGGCTGTGTAGCGTATACACATGTCAACAATCCCATGCGAGTGAACAAGCTTTCTCCCCAAGGCATGATGTGCATGTACATTGGCTTACCCGAGACATCTGAGGGTTCAAGTTGCTAAATCTCGACACACATTACGTGCTTAAGAGCCGCGATGTGACGTTCGTTGAACATCAGTTTCCCCTCCTAAAATTAGTCGATGACGTGAAACGTTTTCGAAGTGAACATCCACAGCGGAACTGTTTCACCGTGGAGGCTGGTACGATCACACCTCTCTATCCACCACAGTTGGGTTTTTCTTCGTGGGTCAACATGTACAGTGTGGCAAGCCCCTGTCGTACTTGACGTACCAGACATCACTCCACCTTCCCATTCGCCACCCTGACACCTGTCGTCTACAACTCCGACATAAAAGCGTCGTCGAACGTTGACCTTCAACACAACGGAGGAATATGTAACGAGTACTTCGTTCCACGAGAAGTACAGACTGCCGTACTCTGGCATGTGTGAGTAAGACATCCACCTTCACTCCAACATCATCAAATTGGGCAAACCAGTTGCTAGCAATTCTGCCTCGGCCCTCACAGTCTCGAGAAGCCGCGATAGCACATGTCTCATCCACGTCTACCCCTCTGCATCGCGTTTTCGAATGCATGACCCTGGGACTCTCAAGTTTTTTCTTGGATATCATGTTGTTTGTTCGAACTCTGACAAAGCAATCCCAATATGCAACCTCAATCCTCAAGAGGTTTAGATATGGAGAATTCAAAACCAGCCCCCACTACAATGGAGTGCAACTCAAGCTGTCATAGTCAATGTGTCCTCAGTACGATGCCGAACGCCAGTCCATGGTGGACAAACCGTACCATCCGGTAGTCGGCAGCATCATGTAACTCATGGTTTGCATTCGACCCGACCTCGCGTACGTCGTTCAACAACTGAGCCAGTTCCTTACGAACCCCGGCCCTGCGCGTTGGCAAGCGGCCAAGCACGCTCTCCGGTACATCAGAGGAACGATAGACTACGGTCTCGTCCTCGGCGGTGCGTACGATAGCTTCTCTCCGCTTCATGCCTATGCGGACAGTGACTACACTAACTGTGTTGATACCCGACGCTACGTCGCGGGCTTTGTGACATTTCACTGGAACTCTGCGATCTCTTGGATCGCTAATAGGCTGCGGAGCATCGTCCCCTCGACAAACGAGGCAGAACCCATGATTCTGTGAACCCTTCCACAAGAATGCCTGCACATCAAGTAGGCATTCGGTGAGATGGGACATCCCATCACCACATCGATTCCTCTTGACGAGGACAATCACAGCACCATCCAGATCGTGAATAACTCTGGCCACCATGGGCGTACCAAACATATTGATGTACGCTACCATTTCATCAACGACCTTGTGGAACAACACAGGTTTAGTTTTGTTTACACCGATACGCGAGATCAAGTCGCGGATATCTGTACCAAATCACTTGATGTGACAACGTTCTGCGCTTTGCACAGTCAACTAAGGGTGAGGCAGCTGCCACCCGACAGCACCCTCCGGCGCGAGCCAGGGAGCGCGAACACAGGCCTCTCAGCCCGTGACTTCGCCGACATGTAAGGGGAGGCCCTGGACCATGTCGGTTCGACATCGGAAGGTGACGGCATCCCCATGGTTACTCGATCCATTTGGCCCTACCACAGCGCGTTGTTCAGAAAGGTCCAATCGGCAGGAACCCACTGAAAGGTACATACATCGGACGAGTTAAGTCCCAAACGGAAGACGGTGTAACCAGTGGTGCTTACGCTCACTGAGCTTAACCGCCAGCCTCTTGCTGCACTCTGGGCATCTGATTCCGGTTGACAGTACGTAAAGCTGTTGGTTTACAGTCCGTACACCCTGTTCTTTTAGAGAACGTTCCCTCTGCCCTATCAGTCAGGTAACAGCAGTCTGCTCGTTGAGGTTGTTGTGCTTACTAGAGGCTTTTACTCGGCGTACAAGACAGCGTAGACTCGTCACGGAACATCATAGAACGTGGCCAATCATAGTCGAGGATTTGATTGGCTGTTGGAGGAACTGGCACATCTAGAGCCAGTTACTCCTCTGCTGTCCGAACTAATTCACTCTCAGTTCTTCGTCCACATGCTCGCGTGTCTGCTGCTGCTGCTTGCCCTTTCCACTACAGGCAAGGGCACTCGGACACGCACCACCACCCCCCATCGGTTAGGAATCTGTCTTCTCCACACTTTTTTTTTCGATAGAAGACGCCGCTACTGGACCTCGGCAACGCACGACAATTGAATCCTGTGGACGTGTGGCCGTTCCAACTAGAGAACCACTGCCGCATCGTCAGCAGCGAGCTCGAGCCGACATTTCAATGCACTCGGTTGATCCTCTTGACCACCGCAATCACATTCCGGTGGCGATTTGTGGGCATCGGCCTCATGCAAATCGGCAACGTATTGAGCATGCTCTACGGCCGGTGATGCTCAAGCAGATTCTATCGGCGATGGAGAGATTCGTTGTCTATGTCGTTGTCGTCGCTGTGTCACCATAACCCGACGAGCCAGTTATCGTCTTGCGTAGACTGTCCAAGGACCCTATCTATAAAAGTTGATATAAACTATCAGAGGTTTACCTTGGCGATAGAGTACACCAACCATACATAATATATTATATTGTCTATTTATTATGCCACGATATCCTGGATATTAGTAACCTTTATAAATATATAATCATACGGTATCGCTGGCCTTGATAAAACATACTGAAATTTGAATACATTTATATCCGGATTCGGATAAAAGCAGTTAAGTGTCCGACTCGTATTACGCAAGACGGTATGCGGATTATTTACTACAAGTACTACGTATTATAGTACTTCGAAGTACAACTGAGGCCCAGTTCGAAGTACCAAACTTCCGGAGACTCCTCCAATCAAATCACACGGAGTCTCCGGGATAAAATTAATATTATTCAGGACATAAAATACCCCCTGGGAGTCTCCGGGCCACAAACAGACAGACAATTCGTTCGAAGTAATTGTGCGATGGACTCAAACGCAGACATTTGTGGTGCTTTTGTTGCCGCTGTGCAAGCCGTAGTCTTGAACGACGGAAGAAACAACCCTGGCCCGAAGGTGCACAAGTTCGTTGTACCTTTTTCCAAATAGGAGACAGTTAAAACCAACCCAGGTTACGACCAATGGTTCCGTCGCTACCTGCGATGTCGGCGCTCAGTGTTTACGACGATTGCACGCAAGGTCGACGCCATGTGGACCCAAGTGCACGGACGACTGTACCACAACAGAACCATCTTGGTTGACGATCGCGTACCTGCGCGATACACTACTTGATGCGTGCCGATGGATACGATGCGACAGCGGTAGTCTTTGGGATCAGCAAGACGATGGCGAAAACGTACACGTTTCAAGTTTGCCAGGTTCTCTGCCAGTGCTACTTAGCCGATGTTGTTGCCATGCCCACGCCTCAAGCTGCGTGGGAGACGATTCGTGGTGGGTCCGAAGACGTCGCAGGTGTGCCAAACGCCTACGGCGCTATCGATGGAACCCTGATACCAATCAAACGGTTTAGGGACTATGATGGGTGGAATTGTCGCAAGGGTTTCCCTGCCTTCAACATGCAGGCTGTGGTCGACGACAACATGCGGTTTATGTTTGTACTCGATTCGTTCTGGGAATAAAAAGAGACAAAGCCTTGTTCCGCGAGTCCCAGTTTGGCAAACCCTGCCATCAAAACGTTCCCCGGGGTGGTTGTATTGTGGACGGCGGTGGGTGCAAGTTATACAGCATATCCTGACGCCGTTAGCCCTTCGATCTGACGAAGCCCACTACAATCTCCTACACAGCGGAATGCGAATGGTGGAGTAATATGCATTTGGGTTGTGGAAAAATACTTTTCGTATTTTTCAAGTCAATTTGTTGCATGGGTCGCCTGCCGAGATGGTGCTGCTCATCAAATTAACGCTGGTACTACACAATTGGTTTATTGACGAAAAATCAATTGAAGCAGGTATCCCTAGATTAGAAGACTATGAAGAGTGGATGCATATTAGTTGCGCCGTAGTCTACGAAAGCGAAAGAAATCGCGTTGATGGTGTTGCAGCTCAGCATCTCCGTGACGAAATCAAAACTATACCATTTTGAAAATGTAACTACGAAATAAATCAAAAACATTTCAATTGAACTTTATTGTTTGGATTCTAAAAATATTAGCAACTTCGCTTGAATTACACTCTCTAAGGCCGCAATAGTCCTTTCGTTCATCGCACCTGTTGAAACTAATATTTCCTTCGTTTCCGCCAATATTGTCGCAACTGTAGCAATGCTCGAGCCCGGAACCAAACGAAATGCAGCAGCATCGACTAGTCCTTCAGCCAACGCATCGCCCAAGGACACCAGACCGGCACCGATGTCAACCTTGGATTTGGACCGTTGTTGTCGTTGGCTCTTCAAGTCATCCACCGCCTTGCGCTGGTCTGATTGGGAAGGGAACATCATCTCCAAACTTGACGTCGCTCAATCCTCGCATGTCCCCAAACGCTACAACCATGTCATCCCAGTAGACGGGATAGTCGATAAGGATTTCGGAGTAGTTCCCCGTTGCAGCTTCCTTGATGCGAATAGCCTTGTACTTCGCACGGAAATCATACTCCTCGTTCTTCAACGACGTTGTTGTAACAGCGCTGTCTCCTTCAACAATAATGTTGAACTGCAGGCGCAGACGTTCACACAAACTGCACTTCTTTTGATTTGTGTTGCACTTGCTAACAGTAAAAGTATCCTTGAAGCGGCCGTACCGGAGCTCGAGCAAAGTAACCACCATATCATCACTATAAAATGTCGGTGGCAACGTGACTTAAACCACCTGATCTGCACACGCGGCGGCTTCGTCTTCCACAGTGGCATGCATGGCTTCTTGGAGGAGTCGTACCAGTTCCTGAAGGTCTTTCTTCATTGGTGCCTTTGCCTAGAGCGTCTTGGGCGGGCGAGTCATCTGCAAAAATGGTGGTATATAAGCGGTCCTAACTCGCACCCAATTCACAGATCAGGTGTACTTCACTAAGGTAAATACAAACTCAAGAGGAAATGTTGGTGGGAACATACCATCACTGTTGGGGAAAACTATGACTGGTTGGACGGGGACGACTGGTTGGAAGCAGTCTCTTGGCAAGAATGCAAGTTGATATCATAGAATACATAGTACGAATAGTTCATGCAAATGTCAAGTATTTAAGTACAAGTCAAAGTATCAAAGTGAACAGGTTTCATTTGGAAATCAGCAATGTCGCACAGAATCGATCCCAAGAAGACCCGCGTAGTGTGACCGGTGCCATCCTGTAAGACCAAGTGGATTACTTTATCCAACAGGTCTACGCACTACGGCACCCACAAGAACCACTGACGGCAGCCTGCCTTCCTACAGTGACCTTTTGTGCAGGGAAATGGCTGCCGTCGATCATGGAGCTTTCTTCGACCACTGGAAAGTCCATCTACATGACTCCCCCAACTACATCGGATCACCAGCGACAGTCGGCTACGACTCTGTCGTAACGGCAATCGAAGAAACCGGTGTAAGTGCCAGCGATGTAATATTTCTAATTATTGAATTTGTGTACCGCAAGCTTCGTGGCAACCCCGGAGCCATGATGCGGGAATATGCAAGGGCAAAAAACTTGAGAACGGCCGAGGAACCAGACGATCAGCCGGAGGAAGAAATATCCCAAACGGCTCCTGTGGTCGCTGGTGCTCCAATCGTGCTTGTTGTGCTCCAACGAGCGACAAAGCATCCTAAAAATAATTAGTATAGGTCGTCGTGCAAATACATTCGTTTGTGTCAAATTTTGTTGTTTACTTAAACTGAATCACAATCTCAATTGTGTGGGCATCACATTCTCGATTTTTTCAAATATCCCGATCTTTTATGGTTCGTTCAATAAATGGTCAATCAAATCAACTATTCGGCCAATGCAACATCGAATTAGAGTGTGACTTAAATTCGTGTGACACTGAACCATTTGGACTTACAAAAGTCAGTACAATGAGTAGATCGATAGATTAGCCGAATCAGCACAAGTTCAAATTTTGGGTTAAAGGACAATACGATATATGATGTCTACGACATGGAGTGGCAATACTTTACACACATATATACTATTACATATATTAGCATACGTTTTCTAGACGCACTACTTGAATGCGCATATACAAACACTAGGTAGTAGTTGTCTATATGTTCTTTCAACCGCCATCAATTTAGTATCCTAGTGTAACTAGGTCGTATACTTTATATAAAGTATACGACCTAGTTACGGTGTTCTTTCAACCGCCATCAATTTAGTATCCTAGTGTAACTAGGTCGTATACTTTATATAAAGTATACGACCTAGTTACACTAGGATACTAAATTGATGGCGGTTGAAAGAACACCGTAACTAGGTCGTATACTTTATATAAAGTATACGACCTAGTTACACTAGGATACTAAATTGATGGCGGTTGAAAGAACACCGTCAGCTCGTTTCCTCAGGACGTTCGGCCAAATTCGACGATGTTTATCGTCCCAAATCAAGGTAAAAATGTATGTTTCATGCCATTAACCGGATCATAGGTCGATTGTAAATACCCTAAACAGCCAAGTGGCCAATACCTTTCGAATTCAATTTTTTAGGTATAAAACTGTTTTATACAAACAAATCAAAATTAGGAGGGTCACAAAAACAACCACAGTATAATTATGGCAAAAAGAAATCGTCGAAGCTAGGCTCGAAACGCGGACTATGTCGTCTGCAACTTGGAATCAAACCGACACACTAACGATGCCTTGCTCTACAATGGTATTTAATTGTTATAGTACAAGATTCGTGGCAACCAATTGGGGACACCTACATAGTATAGGACCGTGCTGTGGAAGTACAGTACCGGTAAGCTCACATGTTTGCCGCCCTAGTGTGAACCCTTAACCCTTAATAGAGCCGGAGTCATTACTACCTGTACTACCTGTAGAATTTATGGTGGTAGCCACATTCGACTATGGAGTAGATAGGCTTACTGCAGTATGATGAGCATTGAAAGCTGACCTTGGGGAGGGCACTCGATTGACTATAAGTGGAGTCCATTTGCCTGTTTAGTTTGCCCCTGTGTCGAAGTACAGGTTGGGCTTAACGCGTTAATAGAGATGTTTAATATCGGTAAGTTCTGCTTGGTGGGCATACGATGTTTAGTTTTTACTTAGCTTGTGGATTCCTACCACCTTTACTAGCTTAAATTGAGCGTGATGGTGGTCCCAACTACGTGGTACTTGTTAGCTAGGCGTTGGCTGTGACCATGTTAGTGTTAATATTGTGTTGACGTGTGTAGATTTCTAACTAATTTATTCTTGATACTACACTGGTATGACATCCATGCGCAAATACTTAGTGGCCACGATTAGGCCCCCTACTGAGCATTGCAACGGTCTCAGATTCGGTGCCACCACGTTAGATTTGACAGTTGACGTTCGATTTAGATGTTACGACTCAAGCTACCTGCGATCTGTATATTTTACTTGTCGTGTTTTAAGTTATCAAAGTGCTCGAATAGTAGTGCTGCACCATTTTAACCATGAACTCAGTGAGTTGTGCAGACAAGGTCAGGTTTGTGTACTACCGGTAGTTTTTATTTTGGTGCTGTCAAGCAGTTCACAGTTAACGTTATCCTAAAGTTGCACTTGCTAAGTTGCACTTGCTAAACGTTTCGCAATACTGGTATGCTACGAATTGTAGCCATCGGATTTGACTACATGTAGCGTCTGTTCGTTTATATAACCCAGTAAACTACTCGTCAGAGAAAACTCATATAATATTGTCAACAAACTCGGGTGCTACAAATACTTCCCACAATGCGGGTAGGCGCGGCGATGATTGTCAAGAAGAATTACGACTGCAGTGTTAGAATTATGTATCGCGCACTAGTGGTAGAAATGTTGCACTAACGTTAGATAAGAAATGGAACAACGGACGGAGGAATATCTAACTAGCATACTTGGTGGAGTGCACAGAAGCGGGACTGCTTGAAAATTACGGTGGCTATGCATAGTGGACATCAAAGGCGAGGTAGCTTGGTTACGAAACTTCACATGTAGCGTCAACACCGATTACCGATAAGACTACTGGTGCGTAGAAGGTTCCCGACGTGCACTACATAGCTGATGTGAGGTTATTCGGGATGGGGCACTCCTAAAAGGATCAATCCATTCCATCAGATAGATTACTCTGCGCACATGGGATCACACATTACACGCAAAGTATTTCACTTGTCTCAGTCTTCATCATAGCAGCAAGCAACTATTAGCACTATAAATCCTATCAGTGGTAGCTCGATGAATATATTTCATTATTGACCCTGTCGCAGCAATGAATCCGCTGCTTTCAAACGAGTTTTGTTGACACTAGTTGTTGAACCACCTCTTTGAATGCTGTGAATCTGCTTATTTCTTGTACTCGCTACTTACAATGAGCACATAACGCACACATGAACAACTGGCAGAACGAACCACCACTAGCCTTAACGGCTTGGACGCTCACACTCTGGAAGTGAGCAGCCTCCTACAGCACGCTGGCGAATCACCAGAGACCCTAGCATGTATTCATTCCTTTGACACAGTCAAGAGACAGTAACGTCAGCGCCAAGCTGTGTGCGCTACTGTATCACGCAGCAACACACAGAGCATGTCTTGAACGTTGCTGCCTCGTTGGAAGTTGGCAAGGTTGGCTGCCATGTTTGGGCGACCTTTCCAAATCTGGGCATCATGGGATACTATGATGAAGCTATATATTATGATGACAGCAGTGTGAAAAAACGTGTCAGCACAGCCTAACAGTAAAGTTTGGAGCTTTCATGCTGGAGGTTGCGGGTTCAAATCCCCCCGATGACTCAGCTTTTTTACTTCGAAGTACTTTTATCATTTATGAGTTTGCAGTACAGCATTGAAGGTTGAGTTTGTCCTACAATTCTACCGGTATCAGCACCAGCTTGATGAAAACTGGATTCAAATCTGAGGCACGAACTGTAATTCACACTGGTAGTGGTGATAAATCGACGAACTCGCTGTGTATACGGTCATCATATGGTGCATGGTCAACCGTCGTCCCAATCATCGTATATCCCTATTGACTAAATGCCCCAAAAGTTTGAATTTCATTGTATCGTTTCCGTACTCATGGTACACTTATCCAATATATTGTGCCAAATCCGTGATTTGACACGATAAACAACGTGATTTTTGCATTATTCGTACACGTTAAACGACGGGGGTTTCGTGCTGACGAGGTGTGTTTCCTGTTACGTTGGTGCGTCGTCGCTTCCGCCTACGCGCCACTTGGGAAATGGACTCTTGGTAACTGTATACCAGCTGCAGCTGTCGTTGGGCAATGTGCAACTGTTGTGGGTTGTCTTGAATTTCATTGGCATGGCTAATAACCCATTCGGCCAGATTCACTATCGATTCATGCATAGCCTTGGAGGTGCCACGTTGAGTATGGTCGTTTTGTACCACTGACGTATCGTTCGGAGTGCTTTCCACATTGCCGATTGTCAAGTTCGGCGGAGTGCACGACAATGTCCAGCATGGACTGATTGGACTCCAGACTTAGCATTTCGGACTTCGACGAGGGGAAGGTCCAAAATGGGTACGTAAAGCCACGCACCTTAAACTGCGGGTCATACATCTACATCAATATATGAACTCATTGTGCACATAGCAGTCATTTAATACGCAGGGTTTCACCTCGTTAGATGCATTCGCAACCATATGTGCTAACGGAGTAAGTCTGAGTGAGATTTTTAACTCGTTTCTTATTGAAGTAAGGTGGCATGTTGGCGCAGGCCAACATCCACACCACTTGCACCATCCCCCCATGGACAACCGTTTCAATAATCCAGATAATCGATGATTCGCAAATATTCGTAAACGGCTAGTACACTGTATCTTGCAAACATATCAAAACCATAGTTCATTCGAGTATATGCCAACCAGATAATTGCCGTTTACGAATTCTATCCATTCTCAACTCAAACCAAGTGTTAAGAGCATCTCCACCGCATTCCAGTAAATCGACACACCAATATCCGCATAGTGTTCGGATAACACCCTCCAGTATTGTAATGGACTGATAATTCAGGATAATTCGCACCGCAAAAAGCCCAAATCCAGCCAGTAAGTTCACCATCATTCCACCAGGTAGCTATCAAACCCGCGTTAATTTCGACAATGAGGTATGCTTATCTCCAGGAATGGCACGCAATGATGCGCAACATGCATTATGTACAAAGTAATCCTTATCACCAGGAATGGCATCAACTGCAGTTTCTCATGAACTAGTAAACGGAGTACGGTGATATACAGACATAATAGGTATCTGCCAGCTCGATAGGACCCGCGCTATTGACCTTGGTAATGCAGCAGTCAATGGCGCGGGTCCTGTCGAGTTGTAGTCGATGACATGGGTCCTGCAACATTAACAACACGGCCACCGGTCGCGAAGACATACCCACCGACTGCCGCACGACTCTCGCCAATGCGGTAAGCCATGCAACTTCGACCGGCACAAGACAGACACCGCCAACCACGGCAGGATCGGCCTCGGACCGGGCTCAGACCGGCGCAAATAAGCAATCGGTCGTATTCGCGCTCGATGCTGCCGCCTAACAGTAAACTTATCACGGCATCACGGCAGCATCGACCGTAGGCGAATGCGCTATCGGCCGCAACTGACGTACGCCGCAAGAGTCATCACCACATAAGTCATAAGCTATTGACTGCGGCATACATACCGTGCCAGGGCCGCCACAACTGCACCTCGACCTATGCCGTCACCGACCCTGAGGCTTCGCTGCTCCGTGTTTATGCACCGATGTCTCTATCCGGTCACTATAACCGGATACTGACTCCAGCAAATCCAGTACAAGTCCATCAAATCAGTGTGACTTTTACTGGAATATTTGCTGGTCAGCAAAGTACTGAACCGGATACTGGCGCGGTGCGAAAATATTTCAGTAAAATTTCAGTAAATCAGCACACAGATTTACTGATTGGCCAATTTACTGGGCGCGGTGGAGATGCTCTAATATGGATTACAGTAACCGGACCAATACCCATTCAGTAAACGAGTACTACTATTTGACGTTTTCACCATGGGGGATGCAAAATAGTACTGGTACTACGCACTAAAATAAAGTGTCGGTAAACGTCAAAATACAGTCTGATTGATTAACCCAATGGTACCGTCGCACCATTGGGTATGCCCTTATCATACCAAATATACACACTAGGGGTGAGGACTTTTGATTGGCCTTTCCACGAGATGCAAAACCTGGAGTGCATAGAGCAGGGACTTCGACTCACAGTCAAAACAGTTCGGTAATTCTAATGGATTTGACATTAAATTGTCAGAAATTTTAGACCAATCAACATAATAATATATTTATATAATATTACCGCCAAATATATATGTTTTACGAAGTAAATGTGCAGGATACAATTGCAGATAAGAAACACAAAATTTCGTAAACCCAGATAATGGATATATTTTTATTTGATATTTGTATGCCAAAATTATATCCAGAGATATAAAGGGTTTGACGAAATCGAGTATCCGGACACAGTTTCAGAATCTTTACACAGCAATGTCATCGGCCAAACGCAAGGCCCCAGCGGCGCCGGCCACCGAGGACACAAGTCCTGTCGATTCACCAACTGGGGATCAAGGTATGTTGCTTCGGTATGGCAGTAAAAACACGCTATCAGTACGAGAAGACGCTGTTGCGTATGAATATCGTATTAATACTGAGCACAATCATGAGCACCATTGGCGTATATTGACTTGGATTTCGAAGGCAATAGCAATACCTCCAAGGTGGAGGTATTGGAGACTCCACTAACGTTACTCTACCTCAGCCATTTCTAGGACCTGGTGAGGTGGGGCAGTCGTGCCCTTTGTGTGCACCACACCACCAGCTTCCTACAACAGCACCATTGTAATAGGCTGCTTGCGCCACATCCCGCCACGCACTTGGGCGATTCCACGAAAGCTTTTTTGGGCTTACTTATCGACGATTCTGTCTCATTTATCGTATAGAATAGTTATTGTTAGCCATAGGCAGACAAGGATTGAAGTTACATAGTTAAAGCTATATATATGTGATTGAAGCTGGAAGAGCTCCAGGCTTCACATCCCTCGACAACTTCAGTGTGTCGAGGGCCAATAGCTACCTTGTTTTGATCCTACACACACTACTTGAAGGTTGCATATATTGAGAGATATGACAAACTTCAATCAGTGCAGCTAAGGTTGCACTACTTACATGTATGCATGTCTTTAGCGATGATAATTATGGAGGTTCTAGAGTTAAGCTCACTTCTGAATCCACCTTCCTTTGAGCCACTACCCCTACATCTGTGTGTGTTGTGTGCCAACGTCTGATAGTTATAAATTGCCTAGTCGTAGAACGCATTGGGTTTGCGGAGACTACTGAAGCCTGAATGCACAGAAAGCTCTCCTTTGGTCAAGTGCAGTGCTCCACTGGAAGACCGACTTCCACGGTCCGTGGCTGCAAATTACATAGTGACATCATATATATCCAATCAAA
>NW_009798271.1:936300-970392 GCF_000520075.1 Aphanomyces astaci | reverse complement strand
TGTCGAGGGCCAATAGCTACCTTGTTTTGATCCTACACACACTACTTGAAGGTTGCATATATTGAGAGATATGACAAACTTCAATCAGTGCAGCTAAGGTTGCACTACTTACATGTATGCATGTCTTTAGCGATGATAATTATGGAGGTTCTAGAGTTAAGCTCACTTCTGAATCCACCTTCCTTTGAGCCACTACCCCTACATCTGTGTGTGTTGTGTGCCAACGTCTGATAGTTATAAATTGCCTAGTCGTAGAACGCATTGGGTTTGCGGAGACTACTGAAGCCTGAATGCACAGAAAGCTCTCCTTTGGTCAAGTGCAGTGCTCCACTGGAAGACCGACTTCCACGGTCCGTGGCTGCAAATTACATAGTGACATCATATATATCCAATCAAACTGCATTATGATTGGAAATCCAAGGATGCCGGCAAGTTGCGCCTTCTCGCGCCACGCAAGGCCCACGGATGACACCGAATACAGTATAGTAGCCTATACAGTTGTGCATAGGTTAAAACTTGCGCTGTGGCGTCCATCGCATGCCCGACTTGGTCAAACGCTTCCACTGGAAAGCAATGTTAGCGAAGTTAGCAAGCGTAGACTAGACGAGATGACATATACCCAACCATGTATGTTCTCGTCAATAAATATAACCTTTGATTTACATGCGTATCATTCATCGTTCTTGTGTCCGCGGATCCAGAAAAGTCGAAGCGTGTGGCAAAGTAATGTACCTTTATCGTTGGAAGCAAGCGAAATATAAGATTATAAGGGTTTCGTAGACATTTCGTAAACCCTTCAATATCTCTAAATATAACTTGAAGTTATAGTGAGTCTGGATGTCAAAGAAAAGGTCAAAATCTTCGATATTTTGGCAATTTCTAAGGGCCACTCTGGCTGCAACAAAATATGTTAGAAAACATCTCTTTTGCAACTTTTCAGAAATATTATGACAATTTTCCAAACGACAGCTTTTGTGTGTTTGGCAACCAAATCTGACATATATAAAGTGACATATTACGTCGAATTTTACTGTTTTCTGACAGAAAAAATTTGAACTGCAACTGTCCAATTTTTACCTACATGTTATTCTATCGATAGTTCTGCTTCCATCATGGCATCCAGAGGTCACATCAAAATATTTCGATCACCTCCCATTTGACACGGGAATTCTCTGTCAGAATATTATTTGACATAAAATTCTCTGTGGCATCCAGACTCGGCCTAAGAAATCGGCAAAAAATAGAAAATTATCTGTTCTGGATCCAAACTTTGTAGAATTCAATATTTTGCCGAATATCGCGTTTTTCGCCAAAAAATAAAAAAGACGTTCATCGGACTTTTCTTCTGAAAATCGGCAAGATTTGACTGTGAGAATCATCGAGTTTCTTTTGAAATCAGTTTGTTCCAGACAGTCAAGAATAGGTGACAACCAAATTCTTCGAATTAATTTGAACCAATTTTTCGAAATATAAATTGGGCAAAAATCGGGGTGTAATCCAGACACCCATTGTCATAATATACTATTGTACTTTCGAGTGAAATTTCGTGTTGTGCAGAGCTCATTAATTGACCGCTCCTACGACGACCTAACCCTGTAGTAATGGGTGTGGTCGCTGCTCATTGGATATAATTCATTGTGCTCAGATTCTTTTTGTATCTGCTTAAGCTTAACAGCAATTCCAAAAGAACCAGCCACCGTGGTCTAACGGTTTGAACGTGGGGTCCGAAAGGTCACCAGTTCAACCCCAGGTTTTTGCCCACTTTTTCCCCATTCATTATTAACCAGGACTTCTATAGCGTAGCGTAGATACTTATACGTAGCGTAGCGTAGATAGAGTGTAGAGCGACTCGCACCAAAGCGAGCGCTGTGGCGCGACGCCATCGTGCCCCACGGGAACTTCCTATCTTTTCCTCTCGTCGGGAAAAGCGGCAGGTAGGCCGTAGGCCGTGCCGCTCCCAGACGAGGCCTGTTCAAAGACCAAGTACAGTACCTTAACTTGGAGTTTGTATATCTCTCAAAATCTGAGAAAAATGAATTATAGCCAATGAAAACAGCCCAAAATGGGTGCAAAGGGGTTAGATTGCACCCCCTCCCCAAATTTGTATCAAATCGACAATACGTATGTAGTATGATTGACTTTGTTAGCCAAGAAAGTATATGACTTTGACATCGAATATCTCTCTGACGGATTGTCTACGAGCGGTGTAATGAATGCATATATTGCAACTTAGTTGAGGGCTATCGTTCAAGGCTAGAAACGTGGTGATTGCAGCATTGTAGCATGAGTGACGAGTCGTCAAAGTAGCCAAAAAGCGCAAATATAACCTACTTTGCAAGTAACTCGATAAATATAGCTCGTTCTGACCTATATGATAAGTCATTTTGTAGAGATAATAGTGACCAACAAGAGAACTGAGTCTTGGGCCGATCGGTTTATTTCAGCCCATGTTGTGTGACATTGAAAGTGGCTGTCTCAAATATAACATCCAAGTTGACTAACTTAGTAACGTTAGTTGGTTCTGTCAATCCCACGCATCGTCCCAGTCGGGCCCGAGTACCCCTCGCATTCCCCTGGCCCGCCAAAAGGCGCGGCCGTAATTGCCCAAAATTTCTTCTCCCCTTGCAATTGGCATGTTCAAGGTCCACACGCCGACTTGGATGCCACCATAGCAATCTTTATACGTGTCGAATGCAACGTTGGGGCGACTGCCAATGTTGCGGTAGTCATTGATAAACCTGGCTTCATTTCCAGCCAAGGTGGCGTCGATAGCATACGATCCGAAGTACGTCACGGCGTAGTCCGAGTCAGGATATGTCGTTTGTAGATGGACCCGTCCAATGTAATTGCACACGAGAGTGTTTGGGGGGATGACTCCAGCGGCAAACAGACCGTAACTGTTCACGACTGGGTGTGTGGGAACCGTGATGAGCTGGATAGACAGAGGAATCGTCGGCGGCGGCGTCGTCACCTGAGGCATGTCCATGTCCGCATCTTCAGGTGGTGCCACGTCACAGCACAGCTCATTTGCCGTCAAGTAGAGAACTGTATCAGGGTCTGGCCATTGCTGCGGTGGTGCCATGATGTTGTTGTTGCAAGAATCACAGTCACTTGATTGGATACTGTATCGCTCGCTATGTTGCGAGGCGACTCAGTCGCCAATCAGCGATCAGTATGAGGCAGGCACTATAACAGTGACTGTAAGATAGTGCCATGCTATTAAACCACGATGTACTAAACCACGACAAACTTGAACGCGTTGCAACTCGAAAGGTCATAAATTGAAAAGCCCATATCTACACTACTCCATATCTTGATCTTTGTCGCCGTCGTCATCCCCCACAGGTTCGATTTGCTTGATCGATTCTATCAGGGACCGGACCGTATCCAGCTGCTGATCGAGCTCAAACTCGTCTCCCATGTCTTTTTGCAGCTTTGAGAGCATCTACAATCACCACCATGCAATATGTGTGAACGAGTTGTTCCAGATCAACGACCCCCCCGCATATTCAACGACACTGCCGTACCGCGTCACAGCGCTCAAGGAACTCCAGAGCCGTGTCGTAGTCCTCCAGCGCGTTGTAGCACGACCCGACAAGGAACCACACTTCAGCATTCTCGTCGTCTTCTTGCATCACCCCTTCCAACACGTACGCGGCTTGCTCGAATTTTTCCACTTCGACCAGCAACTTGCCCGTAACGATGCGGAATTCCAACGACGGCATCGTGTGTTCGTCTATTCGCCAGGTTAGTTGGTACATTGGTCTTGTATGAGCACATCAACTAAAGAATAAATGTACGGTACAGAAGAATCGTCGTCACAAGTATATATAGCCAACCAGATTGCAGGAAACCATCGGACTGTATAGTATATATAGCCAACCAGATTGCAGGAACCATCGGACTGAATAAGTGGGATTCTAATCACCACAGGACAACTGTTTCCATACAAAGGTCAGTACAAATAATCGATGGATAGAGTTGACCAAGGTTAAATATGGGAGGGGGGTAAAAGGACAATACCACATGCATTGAGGCGCTTGAGCGTTTCGTCGAGGAACGCGATCGCTTCGTCTGTGCGCTGCTGCACCAACCGAAAATTGGCCATGGCCTGGGTCGCATCGGGCAACCCCAAGTCAAACTTGAGCGCTTCCTGCAAATAATGTTCACATTTGGCTTCCGCATCGTGGGCATCGCTACGCCAAGAACGATAAGAGAGAGAAAGAGAGATGTTGGCTTGTGGATGCTACCACGTACCACAAGTCGGACATGTACAATTCGCCTAAACTGCAGTACGCGTCGCAAATCTGCTTTTTCAATAACTTAGATTCGTCCAGCTAGGTACAACAACAACAACCATGAGCCACCACGCATCGTTCACATGCATCCTTCGAAAATAAAAATGTCCAATGACCTACATGGTCGGGAACGTGGGCCAACGACGCGCTCATGTGCTCAATGCCTTGGAGCGCAAACTTTTCGCTCTCTTCGCCCTGTACAAGCTGGGCAGCATACAGATATTTGCCTGGGTTGTGCTTGGGTGCCACGTCAATGCTCTTGAGAAAGGCTTGCAGTGCCGTGTGCGGGTCTCCGATTTCCGTGGCCAGCTCCCCGATGGCATCGTAGATCTCCGAGTTGTTTGGTTCCAGAGCCGCGGCCTTTTGGAAGAACTTGATGGCCAGTTCCGGCTGCAACTGGTCGACCAAGGTCTCCGCTCGCTCGAGCAACTGGGCTGCCGTCGCCACCTGCTTGACCGCCTTGCCTTTCTTCACCATCTTCGATTGGCACCAAAGGCAATGGTGCAGGAAATGGGCCAATCACAGCGCACCAGACGACGAACTGTGGACCAATCGCAATTGCACTCTTGAATCCGATATATTCGAAATGACAGGTTTGGGACGCTCTAGCGGGACAAATACCCTGTCGTCGCAACCGAAAGCTCGTCAAGTTCCAGTGCAATGGATTCAAACTGAAAGATCAAAGTACAACAGATCGATAATACTGATACAACGTGCCCACGTGCCTCCGTTGAAGGTTTGGACGATAGCGTTTTTGAATGTCACTAAGTTAGACCATGGGTTTGCCCCAATTAACTTGCCCAATCATGTGCATGTACACGAGAAAAATCGACCAATCAAACCGGATCTCATTCTCACCAGGATCCAACGCAAAATGGGCTGGAGTGTCGTCGTCGTAGGTGCGGCAGCCTTCGTCGCGTTTGGCAACACGATGTTCTCTCACTTCACATGGGACGACCGAGGTGCCATCCTCATGAATCTTGATGTTCGAACCGACGTTACACCCCTACGTGACCTCTTCGCCCACGATTTCTGGGGCATGAACCTGTCCTCGCCCCAGAGCCACAAGAGCTACCGACCACTCACGGTGGCCACGTTTCGACTCAACTACGCGGTTCATGGGCTACATCCTCATGGCTACCACATCACGAATGTTCTCTTGCATGTCGTGGTGTCTATTCTCGTGGTGAGCACTGGTCGCGTCCTTTGTTCCCCGTCATCATCAAGCACGCCGGTGCTAGCTGGATTGCTGTTTGCCGTGCATCCTATCCATTGCGATTCCGTCGCAAGCGTCGTAGGACGTGCAGACATTCTGTGCACCGCCATCTCCCTCTTAGCGTTGTTGGCATACAACCAACGTCTTCGTCACGTACAACACAGTCGACGTCTGGTGTGGACAATGGTAGCCATTGGCTGCACGTGTTTGGGTACGTTAGCATAGCTTGGGATATCGATTTCTCTAACTTAAATGTAGCCACCATGGCCAAAGAGACTGGGTTCACCATGTTTGCAGTGCTGCTGGCAATGGAATGGTCGTCCGACACGAGATACTCGAAGGCACAAAGTGGAGCCTTGATGGTGGCGGGGGTAATGTTTCTAGCATGGCGCGTACAAATGAATGGATCATCGACCACACTGTATACATGGAGCATTTACGAAAACGAGTTTGCCCATCTACCGTCGTTCGTGTCCAAGGCAATGTCGTATGCCCATGTCCACACCTTGTACCTTTGGAAACTTCTGTGGCCGCAGTATCTGTGCTACGACTACGGCTGGAACACGATACACGCTGTCACGAGCATCTATGACGTCCGCAACCTTGCCTCGTCGGTTGCGTACATGGCGGTGGTGGGCGCAGTGGGGACGAGTGCATCCCATCGGAGGACATCGCCGTTGTTTGTGCTGCTGGTCTTGGGCATTTGCCCGTTTGTCCCAGCGTCCCACGTGATGTTTCCCGTGGGAACGATCCTCGCCGAGCGATTGTTGTACCTTCCAAGCGTGGGATTTTGCCTCGTTGTGGGTTACGCAACCGAGCGCGTCCTCTTGGCAGCCACTCCCGCTTCGAAGCCCAAGCTTGTTGCGCTACTTGGACTCGTCTTGGCCGTTGCGACCAGTCGAACCATCAGGCGAAACCTGGATTGGCACGACGAGCATACGCTGTTCCAAAGCGCTCTGAGCGTGGCCCCTACCAGCGTCAAAGTGCTGACAAATTTGGGTCAAGATATCCTGCCTAAAGATGCGCGCACAGCGGTGCTATACCTGGAGCGGGCGGTGGCATTGATGCCTTCGTATTCCCTCGGCCATTTGAACCTAGCGGCTGGCTACGCCGCGTTGAAGAAGCCTCTACAGGCAATGCATCACTTGGTGCAGTCGATAGAGTTGGTCCAGGAACCCAAGGTCAGTACAATATATATTTTTATCGTGCAATACGATGGAATGTGATCGTGGGATTGTGACGTGTATAACATTAGGCGTATACTTCCCTCGGTCAGCACTTTGTAGAGTTTTGGGAGTCTCATGTTGGCGCGGGCCAAAGTACGTTGCACACGGCCGCCCATCTGGTGCAAACTGCGCTTGACGTTGGAGCAACGTATCCTTCTGCATCATACGGCCAGGCTAAAGTGGCGTTTGCACTTGGCAACATGGGCGCCACTCTCCAGTACGTACTACATATTCTCATCCTCCGTTCGAATCACTCTATTGAGTTTAGATCGTTGGCCATAACACGAACAGCCAATGCTTATGTGGCAAGCCGAGGGTACGACCTGAATGAAGTGGTCGATCCTTGCTTTGTCGACACGTTGGCAGGCCTGGCGTGGGAACACATGAATACGACGACGGCCTTGGCATTTTACATATCCTTTTTTGACTATGATGATTTCAGTGATATAAGCCAGATCAACTGGCATATACAATCCTGGCATTTTTCCTTAACGTTTTCGTCCTTCACGACCGTGCCATGATGAATGCGTCTACATTCTGGGACTGCGCGTCTCTTGTAAACAATGCCGCCGCCTGCTTCCACCGCGCCAATCGGTCAATGGACGCCTTGAAGTTGCTGGACAAAGCCACCAAGCGCCATCCGCTTCAAGTTGTCCTGTGGACCAATGCTGGGTACATGGCCGAGTCAGTGGGCCACCAAGCTCAAGCTTTGACGTACTTTGAGGCTGCGCTGAGACTCGAGCCAGATTTAGCCCATCTACGCACCAAACTCGAGTTGGCATTTAAACAACAACAACCGTGATTGTTTCACGCTGATTACTACGCAGTAGATGATCTAAAACACGAGGTTGGGAAGAATATCCATCATCCATAACTTATTACTTGAGTCGTTGTGACTGTACACGTTTATGCTAAAATACGATTAAATACTACTACTGTACTCGACCTCGATCGTCACAGCTCCATGACAAAGATGTTGTCGTCGACGTCGTCATTTTCGTCGTGTGGAACGTGGTGGGCGGAGTGTAGCGGCGAGTACTGGACGTCGTCGTCCTCTGCGGCAAGCACTTCGTCAAACGACAGCGTTCGTCGGTGGCCAAAGTTGATGGCAATCGGCTGACTCGTGGCAGTGTTGTAGTCACGGCGCCATTGAACGCCCAACGCCACGTCCGTGGGGCTCGTGCTCAGGACCATGTACCGCTCGGACGTGAGCATAGTTTGCTTGACGAGGGCTTTGAAGCTCTCTTGGAAGTCCGCGCTGTGGCTTCGAGCAGACGGGAGATGGGGCGAAACGGACGACAGCGTCATGATGTCGCTAGGTAGATGTGACGGGGTCGAGGGAAATTCAAGAATGGCCTTGCAGGTTGGCTTCGCAAAGCCGTGAGCCGTCGTCGGGTGTAGCGACGAACATGTGACAGCACGGTTCCGGAGCTGTGATTGGCTCATTACTTGAGGCAGTGTTGAAATACCACGATTGGATTGGTGGAAGACTGACCAATGGCCTTGTGGGAATCCAGCAATGCAGCATCCTGCGAACCACGCGTCGATTCGTGTGGCAATTCTTCTACGAAGTCTAAGTTTAACATGGCGGTAGCTGCAGACACCATACGTTATAACATGGTCGATGAGAGCATCACACTACGTACCACAGAGATAAGAAGGGCATGATGCTTGGTTTATATGGTCACATGTGTTGGGATACCATCATCTGCTGCTCCCAAAAGAAATCGACTAATTCCCCCACATCAATCTGTTGTCGGTGAGTATGAAATTTGTTTGCACAAATAAGTACCATCATGAGGTTCACCACCATTGCGAAAACACCACCACCCATGTCAACTAGGGGTTAGGCATCTCCAGTGGTTAGCGATAGATAACCGCTGGTGATGCACTTACTGTAACCCTGGGAATAACATTATGCTTCGAAGAATGTGCCCAGAGGGGGTAGGACGCAGTCCCAAGTTATACACAAGTCCTTTTATTATATGTGTCGACTTATCCAAGGAATTCCGTGCAATTTAGGAGTGATACTCCTTCTGTAGGGGAATTAGTCAAAAGAAATCCTTGTGATGGATTGCGGTCCTGAAAATCGCGAGAGTTCGAATGAATTGTCAGCACATTATTATTTTGAAATATACTATAGTATTAATATGAAACAATGTATTTTACTTCAGTAGCCTTTAATTCTTGGTATTGGGGGAATGTTCGACAAACGTTCGCCAGAATAACGGTGTCTAGGAAAATGGGTTTATCTCATCCTTCGGTTGCTTTGACCACGGACCGGGCGGGTGGGTGGGTACTTTCTACCCACCTTGACGCGTGCAATGGCAACTCCAGGACGCAAGAAGGCGGCGACTGGCGCTTCCCTCTTGGATGCGTTGTCGCCTCAGTTAATGTCCTTGGTTGAAGCATCCTTAGGACACTCATTGGCGGCACCTTCGTCGGTGAGGAACGGCCTCAGCTCAGCCAACGCATCTCCACCACCACAACGATCCACCGTCCAACCACCTGCGAATCGGGGCGAGTCTGTGATACCCCAGAGCAGAAGCAGCGACTATATCCGAGTAGGAGTGCTCAATCCGTCGGAAATATTTCTTCTCCGACAGGCAGACAGCCCTGGCTTCGTCGTCCGAGAGCATTTCTTAGGGCCTGCAGCTGCAACCGCTGTCCATGACGCATGCCTCGGCCTCACGGAGTCCACTCCAATGCGCCCTGCCCAGGTGGGCGTTGGCAAGTCCACTGCAGTTACGTGTCATGTCGCGGACGCTCGTGGAGATCAACTCGTTTGGCTCCCCCACGACAAGACCGCCCTCCCACCGCCGCTGCAGCATCTCTTGGCCCAAATTGAAAGGCTCATGCATGGTTTGTAGTCGTTCCTGTCAATGCATCTCCCTCCATCATCCCATGGCTAGGACTGGCCAAAGCCGCGCCGGAATTGGGCGTTCGAAACGTCAAGTCGACGCAGTTGGCCGTGTTTGTGAGTGTCATTACAACCAATCCTACGACGCGACCTTTTCGTGACCATCCATTATTGTCTTGTAGCCAGGCCACAACACCCGCTTCGTTCCGCACGTCGACACATACGACCACAACAACAACGCCAAGCAGCACCTGAGTCGACGGATCACGTGCCTGTACTACCTGAATCCGTCATGGGAATCATCGCACGGCGGCGCACTGCGCATGCATCTCCAAGATGGAACAACATGGGACATTCCCCCAGTACTCGATACGCTCGTGGTGTTTCGCAGCACCGACGTCCTCCACGAAGTCCTCCCCACGACAGTCCACCGGCTGGCGCTGACGACCTGGTACTACGGCGGTGGCTCAGCCACCACTATCCCGTCGACCCCTCCTTCCGCCACGTCACCAACGCCCACCACGCCCTCTTTTGCAACCAACATAGCCACTCGAACAACGTCGTCATGTGTCACTGGGTCAAACCAACCGCTGGAAGTTGCTGGAGGAGACGCCACGTCAACGATCTTTGTGTCGATTCCTAGCTACTGCGACTCGGAATGCCAGCCCACGGTGGCCCATCTCTTTGCGACCGCCGCCGCTCCGTCCCGCGTGTTTGTTGGCCTATGTCTGCAACATGAGCAAGATGATCAAAGCATGGACATGTACGGTGAGCATGTTCGAATCAAGCGGATGCGACCGGCGGACGCGACGGGACCGTGCCTGGCGCGATGGGAAACCCAGCAGTTGTGGAAAGGGGAAGCGTTCTACCTGCAAATCGATAGCCACATGCGGTACGACTATTTGGACAGTTCGCATGCATATTTTTATTGTATATGGCGATATATATATATATATATATATATCACTTTTTAAAATTATTCGTGTCGTATACCGTATCGTTGGATATACGAAGGGGTGGGTCCCTATGCAGAATGGAGAAAACTCCATGTACCTGTATGACCTAATGGCATGTTTGTATACTCTGGAGGATATATATGTATATATATTTATCACATCGTACTACATATATATCGTTGGATACGCGGGGATATCTATCATTTCGTAATTTTTATTTTTGCGCTTGGATACACCGGGGTAGATAGATATATAATCACTTTTGAAATATCCTTTCGTAATAGATGATATATGTAGGTTTCGACGGGGGTGGGATGTGTACTTGATCGATCAACTGCGGCGATGTAGCAACAGCCCACAAGGACGACCTCGCAAAGCCATCTTGACCACATATCCCCTGGGCTACACCCTGCCAAACGAGGTACGTACCACCATTCATTTATTAGTGAGAATGCAAATGAACCATTCATTTATTATATTGAGTGCAAAGAACCATTCATTTATTAGTGAGTGGAAATGACCCGCCATTCATTTATCTACTACGCCCTGCCAAACGAGCCACGAGTTGACCATTCATTTATTCTTGACGAAAAGACGAACCATTTATTTCTTATTGACTGCATGCAAGCCAGGGGTTTGTGATTGATTTTTTTTTATTACCTACGATTAGAATTGGAATTTTTGCTTTCTTTAATATTTTACAAAAAGAATGTTTACCTTGTATTATTAGTATCTATTAAAGTACTTATGGTTAATCCTAAATTTTCTTCAGGATAAGTATAATTATTTTTAGATCCTATAGAACCAATTTCAAAATTCCCTTTACCATTCAAGAGAGTGTGTGCTTGTATGGATGATGTGTACATATATGCCAACGACAATTAGTAGATTCCCAATGATACCCGGCCAACCTTGCTCTGTGCGTCGGCATTCGATTCGCACGGGATGCTTCGACAATGCGGCAAAGTGCTCAAGACAAGTCCATCGTCGTAAATGAAATATTATTAAGATAGTTGACAGATCCCTTGACATTTGGCTAGGCCTGTTCCAAGTGCATTTTGGGCGGCGGGGTTTGCGTTTTCACGGGCATGTGTGATTCAAGAGGTACTTTAGTATATTATTGCCTTTCCTAAAAGTTGGACTTTTGTGGTGATTCGTCAAATCTACCCTCGATAGGTGCTTTGTACTAACGGTACGGAATTTTGTATGGTGAAAAATTGTCTGGTGGTGATTAAATCACACTAATTTCAGTCACATACTAATTCGACGTCCTGTCCTGCAATCTGATTGGCTCCATATATTTATACATTTGTCGATGCATTCTCCACGTCGCTCCAGTTTCGAAGCAATTCTACAACAATACTACGTGGAGTGGACAATTGATTCACATTGTACTATTGTCCTATACCCAAAAATGTTTTGGACTTTTGTGCTGATTTACCAAATCCATCGATCGATTGTACTAACTTTTGTGTGTAAAAAGTATCGACCTGCACACTAATTTCAGTCATACACTAAATCGATGTGGAATCGTTGACTGTGAAGCGAGAAAATTTGATATCGTCTACTTGATTCGTGTTGTGTGTTTTGATTGGTCGTATATCGATTGCCTGCTGATTTGTTTGGTTTTCTGCTCATTCGATGGAGCTTACTCCAATAATTTCGAATCATCGACTTGACAATCAATACCTGTAGGTGCCATACGACCCGTCATTGGCCCACTTATTCTTTGGAGAGGAAAACGTGATGGCGGCAAGGTTATGGACCCACGGGTATGACTTTTACGCGCCGTGCGAGGCTGTGGTGTATCACTTGTGGTCGCGAAGCCACCGGCCCACATTTACCAGCCCACAGCGAGTCGACCAAGCGGCAAAGAATGCGTCCCTCGAGCGAGTGCTGGCGTTGTTACTACAGGCCAAGGAAAACGAACCCATGGTCGCGTGTGGATTGGGAAGAGAGCGCAGTATCCAAGATTTCCATGCTGCCCAAGGTGTCAACTGGTCGACCCACGAGATTCAGTGGACGAGCTTGTGGGGCCACCGGGATCCCATTGAGTTCGACTTGACGGCTGCCGTCGACACGTAAAGTATATGTAAAATAATAATAAAAAGTAAAAATAAAAAATATTTTTAAGAGATGTTTTTTCAAACTTTCGATTCAAAACTCGAGCTCCCTCCTCCTCAGTAGTAGAATCGAATCTCGTATTGTGCCTTTTCACCCAAATCTGGACTTTATAGTCTTGTCCCTGTGATTCGATATGATCAAATTGAATCTTGTGCAAACTATACGATAACTACATCATTGAGTATCTACAGTATCAGGCTTTACCCCATGCGGAGAGACTGTGCCCATAAAATCAATCACGCTCGATCCAAACGATTGATTCGGTCCAAAGTCCCTCCAAAACTAGATATATACTGTACGTTGTATCGCACAGTTTGTACAAGCTTACAGTTAATTTGGATCAAACGCTATTATTAATATTATTTGGCGAAATGACTCTTAACAGTCCAATTTTGGGTGAAATGCACAATATGAAACCCAGGTTGTGCCACTTGTTGAAGCCAGTTGTGAACGAGGTCGTCGATTCGTCGGCTGCATGTGATCCAAGTCGTTTGGATTGAATGGAAGGGCTTACGTTTCAAGCTGCTACGTTCGTTTGCTTTGTCCCACACATACAGAAATACCAACGGGTGAGATTGGCAAATCATGGCTTCATCTTAGCTGCTACTTGCGTTGTCTCCTCGTTGTGTATCAACACGCCACTGCGCTAGTGTGCTGGCAGGAATTAGGAAAGGCGCTTCGTGCATGTAATATCACTTGAGTACCTCGATAAACAAAATGTGTACGTAAGAACGTGCCCCATGAAGAGGGTGGAAACGTCGGAACCCGGGCCCTAGAACCTAGATTACTGTAGTTAGGTCGAAGTGTAGTCTTGATATTCCGGGGTTTGGCGCATCGCTAGTGGTTTGCTATAGCTATCCCCCGGCAATGCGCCGAACCCTTCACCAAAATCAGAAGTGCGCACCCCCACGCAGCCCTGGTCATAGTGGCGTCCAAGGCGAATTCGCAACTGTTGCAAACCGATTTCGCGTAGCGACTTGATCCCATTGGTGTTGCACTAAGAAAATCCAGTTAAACGTTGCGAATAAATTTGGGCACATCCTCCGGACAGAAAATAAATTCAAACCGCCGCAAGTAATCCTACACCCACAGTTTTTGGTAAAATATTAATCAAATAAAAATGCGAAAGTGTTCCTACACCCACGGCTTTCGGTAAAATATTGATCGCCTAACGCATTCGTGTTGAGTGCAATCGAATTAATCGAATGTATCTGCGGGAAAGTCGTTGTATAAGAAGTAGTGGTATAGTAGGTTGTACCGGCCAGAGAGTATCTATGATATCGCAGAAAATTCACACCTTTTAATTGTCCATCAAAGGCATATTTTGACTATTCAGTTTTTGACCGAATATATAATCTTGATTAAATTATGCTAGATTATATTGACCTCTATTTTCACCTTGATTAAACTATGCAAGTTTATCTTGACCTTGCTTTTTATCTTGATTAAACTATGTGACATTATTCTTCCTGGTCTAGCTTACTAGCGTAAATCCTACCAGTAAAATCCTTTCAGGATTAACTGGAGGGTGCGGGAAATGACCAAAACATCGAGCCTCAAATGAATTGACAGCATACCAAGCAGCTCGATCGCACTAGGACTAATCATACCTGATAGACACACTAGAGGCTGCGGACTTTCGATTGGCCTTTCGACAAGGCGCAACACCTGGAACGCATGGTGTAGTGACTTCAGCTCAAAACTGACCGGTATTTTAATGGACTTGACATTAACTTTGTTAGGTAACTTAGAAAGTACATGACTTTGACATCGAATCTCTCTCTGACGGCTTGCCTACGAGCGGTGTAATGAATGTAGATATTGCAAACTTAGTTGCAGGCTATCGTTTAAAGCTAGAAATATGACGATTGCAACTTTGTAGCGTGAGCGATGAGTCCTCAAAGTAGCAAAAAAACGCAAATATAACCTACTTTGAAAGTAAATATCTCGATGATTATACCTCGTAGCGACCTATATGATTTGCCATTATGTAGATATAATGCTTGTGAGCACGCGAATGGAGTCTCGGGCTGGTCGGTTTACATTGGCTAATGTTGTGTGGCTTTGAAAGTGGCTGTCTCAAATATAATATCCAAGTTGATCAACTTTGTTAGTTATCTTTGCTTCCAAATATAACATCACATAACATCGTTTTGATGTGTTGTTTTTTAAAATTCTATTCACGCCATGATAATAATAATGAAACGGTTTCTTGTTTCGAAGAAAAGTGCGCTTCCATCAAGCAAGCTGACGACCAAATCACCAGCGAAGATGCGACGACGAAGGTTTCTGTAAACCAGGTGAAGTATGAACGAATCCGATCGTGGAATATTGCGATTATAGGCATCAGCTCCATCGAGTTCGTTCTAAATGACCATTTCCCGCAGCCTCCTGTATAATGCAACCAGAGTGTTCACGTTACCGGTAACGTTATCCGGAACCGGTATGAGGCTGATTTCGCCGACAACTTTTGAGTGATAGTCCAAATCTATTGGTCCGCTATGGACCAATGAAATCGCAGTATGCCGTAGTTGATATCTTTCCACATTTGAAACGAGAATGAAAGGCAGCCCGTCGGCTACGTTGTCTCCGCTGTGGCAGGGCACGGTCCCGCTGCTCTGTGTGGCCTTGTTAGCCTTTGCGGTCTTTGCCAACACGCTGTCATGCGGGTTTGTCTGGGACGATCGTGCCGCCATCCTCACGAATCGCGACATTCGAACCGACGACAACACGACGGCCGTGGGTGACCTGTTTGTCCACGACTTCTGGGGCACACCCATCTCGTCTGCCAGCAGCCACAAGAGCTTCCGTCCCATCACGGTGCTCACGTTCCGTCTCAACTACGCCGTCGGTGGATTCGATCCCTGGGGGTATCACTTGCTGAACGTTGTGCTCCACTCGATCACGTCAGCGCTTGTGGTCGTGGTTGGCCGTCGCGTCATGTCCATTGCGCCATCGTCGTCACAAGTCCATCGAGCTCCTGTCCTAGCTGGCCTTCTCTTCGCCGTGCATCCCATCCACTGCGACTCAGTCGCCAGCGTCGTTGGCAGAGCCGACGTGCTGTGCACATTAGTGTCCCTTGTGGCGTTTACATGTTACGATACTGCGATTTCAGATCGAACCACCACGAAATGGATGCATTTCATCCTTTCCATCGGTCTGATCGTTCTCGGTACGTCAGCGCTTCCCAAATACATCGTTGAACGTTTCTTATAGCCACCCTTTGCAAAGAGCTCGGCGCCACGACGCTGGGTATGTTAGTGGTGTTGGACCTGCTACAGTCCTACCGTCTTTCAACCCAAGAGTTGCTTGCATCCCCAACACTTGGTCGTTTGGCGGTACTTGTCGCGTTTGGAACCACCGCCATTGCCGGACGCATCCTCTTGAACGGCCCCCACATGCTGTACCCATGGACTGAAATGGAAAACGATATCTCGCTATTACCCTTCGGCACTTCCAAGGTGCTTACGATTGCCCACACACACGCGTGGTACCTGTACAAGATGGCTTGGCCTCAGTACCTAAGCTACGACTATGGCTTCCGCACCATCCCCATCGTTCACTCCATGCTCGACCCCCGCAACATCTCGACAGCTATCGCGTACACGTGTGTGGTTACTTTGGTGTTTGCGTCCGCGTGGCACTCCCGGACGTCGCCTTCGCTCTTGCTCATGGCATCATTTGCCTTGTTTCCGTTTGTACCTGCCGCCAACGTCCTCTTCCCCGTCGGCACCATCGTCGCCGAGCGTCTGCTCTACTTTCCCAGCGTCGGCGTCTGTCTTCTCGCAGGGTATACGCTGGACACGGCGCTGCATCGAGGGTCCCAACGACAACAAGTCGCCTTAGTCGGGATCGCGACCACTCTCTTGATCGTTGCCACCGCCCGCACACTCTGTCGCAACCGTGACTGGACAGACGAAGTCGCGCTGTTTGAAGCGTCCGTCAAGGTAGCCCCCTGGAGCACCAAAGTGCTGAGTAACCTGTCCAAAGTCCTACTCAACTCGGACGCACCGCGGGCGGCGGCGTACCTGGAGCGGGCGTTGCATGTGCTTCCGCACTACTCGATTGGACACTTCAACCTCGGCCTCGCCTATGTTAACATGGGCAAATCGCTGCATTGTATGGACAGCTTGCTAAAGGCGATCGATGTGGACCATTCATTGGCGGTACAGTATTGCTTACTATATATAGACAATCGTATCACAACCCACGACGATAACGATGATATGTCTAGTCGTACTCGTACCTCGGCAAGTACCTGTTTGAATTCTATGCCACGAACCAACACGACAAGTTTCGGACGGATCAACCCACGCACGCCCTGGCTACGGCCACAAAGTTGTTGGATTTTACTCTGTCACATCACCACAACCTGCCCACCATAGTTTTCACTCGGGGGCTCATCGCGTACTACGCCGACGACTTTGCTGCTGCGTTGCCGTACGTCGTCGCGTATCGCCAGCTTTGTTTGCAACATTAAATATTGTGAATGAATCCCTCCAAAACTACTTCACGTCGTTTTGAACCTGTGGACATACTGTGTAGGTACTTTGAACGAACGCTCGAGGAAAATGCTCGCGTCCGACGCCGGGGCTACGACTTGGAAGAGCTAGTGGCACCCTGCAGCGTGTACAACATGTACGCGCTCGCCGCTCAAAACGCAGGGGACAACGTCCGCGCTGGCTTGATCTTCATATCCTTTTTGCACATGACGCATGATGTTAGTTACTTTGTGATGCAGTATCGTGAGTCCCCTTAACGAATTCGATACGACGAGGGCTTGAACGACGGAGTTGAATGCATGGAGTTGTACAACAACGCTGGCGTGTGGCACAAGACCAATGGCAATCTCGTCAAGGCCGCCGAGTTGTACGCAGTTGCCATCGACCGATTCCCACGACACGGCGCGTTGCTCACGAACGCCGGGTTCTTGGCCGAAACGATGGGCAACCGCCTGGACGCGATTCATTACTACCTCAAGGCGCTGGAGCTGGACCCGACCAACGACCAAATCCAAACCAACTTTTACAACCTCCAAGCCAAGTTGGCCGTGCCAGACGTCGACTCGGAGCTGGCCCCGATGCCGTTGGAAGCATCCTAACAACATACTAAAGTACGACTCGACAGGTTTTGTTTCAGTTAACTAACAAGTTAACAACTACGGTAACTGTTAATGAACAGGAGAAGCGCTTTGGAACTAGCGTTGTGACTTGTAACGATGTCTTTGTTTACTGTTAGTATTATTATTTGTAAACAAAACTGTGTGTGACCAAGTAAGTCTTACTACGTAGTATCATGATTGTCGAGTCGATTCAAACGTGCTCAATCGAATACAGTAAGCACTACCAAAATCGGTCGACAATCGATCGACCAATCAAAACCCGGAACAACACGAATCAAGTGGCCAATCAAATATTCTCGTTCAACCATTCCACACCGAATTAGTGTAATAATGACTGAAATTAATGTGCAGGGCGTTACTTGTAATGTCAAAAGTGCAAGAAATAAATCGATCGATGGACTTGGTGCGTCTGTACAAAATGCCAAATTTTAGCATTTTGTACAGACGCACCAAGTCCATCGATCGGAAAGCATTCTACCGTAGTATTTATTTTTTATTCAACCCCGGTGATAAAACCAATCGTGCTACAGTAACTCGTTGTTTATGCATCCAATCTTTTCCACGCAATCGACTCTCCCGCACGCAGCGGCACGACTTGGCTCGATTCGAACGGGTACGAAGCTGGCACAGTCCACGTCTTAGGCACCAGTTCCACCGACGGGCCTTCGTTCAGAGGAAGCCCGTAAAAGGTGGCGCCATACACACTGCAAAACGCCTATATATATATATATTGTCAAAACTGTTCCAATTTGGACTTGGATACAATCGAATGGATTATAAGGGCAATGTATTTTGAAATATGTCCTAGCCAATCAAACTTCACTATAGAGCAAACAAATATCGATCGAATTTTAGTTTGGCCCAGCAGGTTGACAAATCAACCCAAAAGTTTCCTATATATTTAAATATGTATCGCATCCATTGAGCAAGCTTAACATCTGACACAAATCGATTCGTGAATCAGCAGAAAACTCCATATTTTAGCGAAAAGGACAATTTATATATATATTCAAGACATTTCGTAAAGGACAATTTATAGATATATATAATATATATATTCAAGACATTTCGTACCTCGAATTTGTCGAGGCTCCCAATCGACTCGAACGCTTCCGCGTACAGTTCCAACGCTGCGTGCGCCGTGTGGATCCCAGCACAACCTACATTGCGCATGTTTTTTAGGAATGTAGGTCAATTTTCAAGAAGACACTTGAGAGTGACGGTTTAAAGAACACAATATGGGTGGGTATTAATAGAACACATCGCAGGTACATACCGCAGCCAGAATGTTTCTTGTCTACAATATGCGGCGCGCTGTCGGTTCCGAGAAAGAACTTGGGGTTGCCGCTCTTGACAGCATCCAGCAGTGCCAACCGATGGGTTTCGCGCTTGAGCACCGGGAGGCAATACTTGTGCGGTCGCAGGCCACCTTGGAAAATGGCTATACATCCGCATGTTTTGGGTGAATAATGTATGTCTTAAAAGAATAAAACACAACAAAGAGTGTATGTCTTTAGCGAACAACCCACCGTTGCGGTTGTACAGGAGATGGTGGCACGTGATCGTGGCCGCGACGTTGGCCGGCGCTTGGGCGACAAACGCGACGGCGTCGGCGGTCGTGATGTGCTCCATGACCAGCTTTAGCGTCGGAAACCGAGCGATCAAAGGGACGAGCACCGTGCGGATGAACTCGGCTTCGCGATCGAAGATGTCTACGGCTTGGTCGGTCACTTCGCCGTGCACGAGCAGGGGCATGCCAATCTCCGCCATGGTCTCCAGCACGGGGTAGATGTTCTCGATCTTGGTCACGCCGGAGTCCGAGTTCGTCGTGGCACCCGCTACACGTCTTATGTTGAAGGAATTATGGGAACGGAGCATGGAGTACCGGGGTAGTACTTGACGGCAAACACGACACCAGACGCCTTCGCCTCGCGGATGATCGCAGGAGTCGTGCCGTCGGTCATGTACAACGTCATCAATGGCTCGAAGGCGCGGCCTACAGGTACGTGCTGGAGGATACGTTCACGATAAGCGATGGCCAATGCCGCGGTGGTGACCGGCGGCACGAGATTCGGCATCACAATGACTCGGCGGAACTGAGCAGATGCTTGGGGCACCGTGAGCCCCAAGGCGGCGCCGTCACGCAAGTGATGATGCATGTCGTCTGCGCCTCGGATGCGCAAGGTAGGTCGGGAGGCAGCAGACATGAAGACGCGGCGATTGATGTGGCGCAAAGGCTGCAGGATGGTTTGATGGAGCTGTGGTTGGACAGTGCAAACGCTGGTTCACAAAAGGTGCTCTTCGAAAGAGCCAATCATTACATAGCAAAATCTTATATTTTGATCCAATCATAGCCAAATATTTCTAATTTAGACCAATGAATATAAGTGTATTCATTGATATCGAGTTTATTTTAATTAGTGTTTCGTAGTTAGAGTTGTAATTTAGACCAATCCAATTGATAGCAGTTACGGTGGTGGTCGCAGCATTTTCTCTGCCAACAGCACCAACGTCGGCTGTCTAGAACTTTTGCGCGGCGCAGCAAGAAGACAGAGTGGGGGTGTGAGCAGTAGCCGACAACCACCTGATGCCGAAGGAACGAATCCCATGCGCTTGGAACAAGTCCCGAGCTTAAAATAGCACTGTCACCAGTTGAAACAGACATCCTACTCGACTCTCCCCTGTTTCCACCCATTCTCTCATTTAGCCTGACACACATCACCCATGGGCTCTGCGATATCTCGACCTGTGGTCACGACCGTCGGCGTGCTGTACCCTGCCTACGCTAGCTTCAAGGCGCTTGAAACCCCTCAGACGGACGACGACAAGCAATGGTTGACGTACTGGGTCGTGTTCTCCATCACGTCATCCGCAGAGGAAGTGGCCGAGAAGGTTGTGGCGTACTTGCCAGGGTACTACGTGTGCAAGTGCATCTTTCTCGTGTGGATGATGCTGCCCAAGACCCGCGGCGCCATCTGGGTCTACGAACGCTTTATCAAGCCAATGTTGATCAAGTATGAGCCCGTGATCGACACCAAGCTCAAGGACCTCCGCATGTTCGTGGACAACTGGCTCGTGGACATGAAGCATAACGGCGCGCGGTATGCGGCGCAAGGACTGACGCTGACAATTGAAGCCGCCAAGCACATCCATGGCCAAGCCAACAAGAGCCCCATCAAGAAGCAGGTCGTGGCCAAGATTCAAGACATCCAAAACGCGAGCCTGCGCAAACTCGGAAAGAAGAAACCGTTCAAGGAAGCCGTGGAGGAAGAAGAAGAGCCTGTGCGTGAAGCCGAGGCCGTGGACGCCGCGGAATGACCGATAAGACCTTCTTAAGCTAATAAATATTGCAACATTCGTTACGATGCACTTCCATTCATGCAACAAACACTGCGGCAGTCGGAATGTGCTATTATTGTGGGCTGCATATAGTACATTGTACGTGACCATCGAACGGGCCCTCAAGAGTCGAGCAACGTTCTGGAATGAAATCTGGAGATTTTGTCCGAAGCGACACCTGTGCGCTCATACGGAGGAGTACTAGTATTAACTATTTCAACGGCACACACTAGTGTACATTATCGTTAGTTTTGTCTATTCAAGTGAGAATGATGGGGCTTGCAAGTGGCGGAGATGTCTCTGTGGCGGATGGCGTTGATGTAGTAGCATTGTATCGTACCAACTTCATGCGATCGTCCAGAGGTAACGCCTCCACCTACATACATCCCCATCATTTGAACAATGCTAGCGTTCGATCGACACATGGGACACCGACATCCACATGTCCTCATGAAGTGCACTCGGATATACCCAATGGCCTCGAACATATAACACATACACGTATATCGAGCATCGATTGGATGGTATTATGCACGTACATCAAAGCCATGGGCGGCCAGCACCGCCCGCAACGTCCGCGCTTTGTTGCATCGCCCTACGATCATTTCATATTGGTTGGTCAACATAGATACCGTAGACAATAACATAGGGCATATGTACTGTACACGTATACCTGCGCAGTGAAAGATGAACTTGGCCATGTGGTGGTCGTGTTCGTTCGCGTGACTTGTGTCGATCTTGCGGTTGTCGTCCGAGATGTGCACCGTCAAGCCTTGGCATCGATTCGAATTCAAGTCCAAGTGGCATGTTACCATCGTATGCGCAAACAACTTGTCGCCATGGGGACCGCCGCGGACGTAGCTGTGGAATGGCTGGACGGAATCGAGCCCTTCGAGGCGCGCCTTGAGGCACCGCACGAGGGCCGACTGCTCGTAGAAGAACACGTCAAAGTACTTGCGCATGGCCCATACATCAGTCCACAATTGCTCGCTCCATGATGACACTCGGACGATCACCACGCCTGTATTGACGAGGCAGCACGGGTTCACGTCCTCGGAAATGATCAAGTCTACATACACAGTCAGTTTGGGTTATATTGAGGGTATGACGTGGCGCTACATACCTCGATGCCTCGAGCGTTCGATGAGCTCTTGGACGCGGAATGAATGGTTCACGACGACCGCATCTGCATCGATCCACATGATGTACCCGATCTCACGTCGACGGAGCTCAGCCATGTCAGCAAGGAAGCGCTGGATCATCAACACCTTGTACCAGCCGCAGAACTGTCGCGGCGAGATCGCCGCCATCATGTCGTCGTACGGCAACACGTCGGTGTGGAACTCGTACCCGTGCCGCGCCGCGTACATGCGATTCACGATCTCGCAGGCGTATCCGACCGAGTAGTCGCTCGTGTACGCTGTGAACATCGCCACACCAGTGTGCTCGACGGCCTGGCGCGTTGCATTAGCATCAAACGCGCGCAGGAGGGCCGCGGCGGCGGACACTGTCTTCTTGTCGGGCAAGTCCAGCACCGCAATGCCCGTGAGATCTCGGTACAGCTGCATCAGATGCTTATATCCACGGACATGAGACTCCTTGGCAGCGTCAAAGAGCATCTCGGCCGTGCACATCGTCCCTGCATGACTGTCCATCAAATCTGCCCCTTCAAGTCCACGTTCGGTCAAAATAGTAGAGCAATCGAAATTGAGTTTATTTTGTACCGGTATTGACAGTGAAGTGGAATTAACGTTACGATAAACTTTATTACTCCATGTTGTAATTATATGACACAACCAAAAGCACAATGAAAACCCCTACTATCGCTCTTAATTAATACTACAGTACTAGACCTCTTGACCAATTACTGTAGTAGTACGACATAAGAACCGAACCAAGCTTAATACACAATTACTACGTAGTAGATCAATAACGTTAGCAATGAACAGGAGAGGCGTGACAACCCGTCTGCAGATGAGCTTACGATTTGAAGTACGAACGCAATACAGTACTGTACTTCCCCACAGCCCTGTGTGTGGGAAATTGATGGCATTTGGGGAAGATCATGAAGGTGTGTCCCTTGAATAATCCACGCATATCTCTAGGAATTGGTTGGTATCTACAGCTGTAGTTTACTTTGTGGTGCCTGCATGGGTGGATGTGTATATTGGTGCCCTTTGGCGAGTGGCAATTTTATATGATTCGTTGGTTGAATGGTCCAAACGATATGATATTCATTGATGCTATATATTTTCGACACGGCATACTTAAGCTTGGTGTTTGTATGCTCTGTCATAGTTTAAATAAATTTAAATAACTATGTAGTTGCATTCATTCTGTGGTGGTGAAGCTGCAGAATTTGATTGGCTAAAATACAGAAAACTAGCCAATCCAAGGGCAGCATTTTCGTGAATTGAATCTTCCTTGAACGTTGGTGGAACCAACACACAGCAAAACCTATCTGTTGTGCCACCTCCCATCGTCATGCTTCGCTTGGATCGCTTGTCTGGCGCGTTGGCTTTCACTGCTGCCGGCCTCGGCTTTACCCTTGGCACGTGGAAGTCTCCTGCTCGTTCGGAAGATGAGACGAACCTCCGGGACATTGAGTTCGGCGTCCCCCGCGACCGCAAGCGCGTGGACCCGTTCTCACCGTTCTTCCCATCGGACAAACATCCTTGCACGCACGCTGGCATGTTCATTCCCGGGTGTCATGAGCTCAAGATCTTCAGCGGATCGTCGAACTTTGAGCTCGCGGACGACATCGCGCGCCGTCTCGGTACGCGTGTGGGGCGATTGAAGCTTGGGCGGTTCGCCGATGGCGAAGTGCAGTGCCAGATCCAGGAGAGCGTGCGTGGCAAGGACGTGTACATCGTGCAGTCCCTCGGCACACCCGTGAACGATAACGTGATCGAGCTGTTGCTCATGGTGAGCACCATGCGTCGCGCGTCGGCGAAGAAGGTGACAACCGTGATCCCGTACTATGCATACAAGCACCACCGCCGCGGTAACCCGAGCGCAACGAGTTTGAACTCCAAGTTCATTCACAGCCCCGCACAGGATATCGCCAAGATGCTCGAGGTCATGGGGGTCGACCGCGTGATTGCCGTCGACTTGCAGCTGCGCGGCCAAGGGCACGAAGCGAGCTTCTTCAACACCAACATCCCCGTGGAAACGTTGGAAACCGTCATGGCGGGCGTCGAGTACTTTGCCACCCAGGTACAATACCGTATTCCCATGATACTCGATCCTGTTGCTGCATTCACCTCGACTGCTCCATATTGTGTGGAGTATTCGATGTGTCTGTCGTTGGCGTCGTCTATCTCTTTAGTATACGATTGAAATCCATTTGAAACCCATGTGTTACCTATGTATATCTATGTTATACTGTGAATTCGATACGAATTTCCGAATCACGAATCATCGACGCTATTGGCTAATCCATTTTTGAGTGGATTTGATTGGCTCGAAACGACACATATATTCAACCAATCAGAACTCCAACGTGATTCAATATTGATTCGACAAACAGCGCGAATTTTGCAAGTTTAGAGCGAATTTTCACAATATACGATTGAAATACATTTGAAAAAACGTAATTGTCCTATTGATGTTGTTCGAATACGGAAAAAACCTGTTTTTTTTCGCTTTTCAAACAAAAGACTGACATTAATCATTTGACGTGGTCGTGGTAGGTGTACTTCAAGGGTCCAATTGTGGTGTTGGCACCCAACCCCGAGTGCGTCAAGCGCGCGCGCGTGTTCCAGCGCGGCCTGCGCAAGTGGCTGCCGGACATCCCCATCACGTTCGCCACATGCATCCGCGGCGGCGCGAGCGGCGACGAGCCCGACGCGATTCAATTGATCGGCGACGTCCAAGGTGCCGAGGTGATTGTCGTCGATGACATGGTCGACACGTCAGGCACGCTGGTCAAGCTGGCGCAAGTGGTCAAGAACGCCGGCGCGCGGCGGTCGTTTTGCTTTGCGTCGCATCCGCTGCTGACGGGCGACGCGGAGAAGACAATCGACGACAGCGCTGTGCACGAGGTGGTGGTGATGGACACGATTCCGTCCGAGGGCGGTCGGTACCACTCGTCAAAAGTGAAGCGCCTGAGTGTGGCGCCGATGCTCGCGGAACTCATCCAAGCCGAACACTTCAAACCTCACTCGTACATTGACAAGTCCAACTCGCGAGAAGATTTCAAGCACTCGTACATTTCCACTTAGGCAGGTGTTTTTTTTCGTGGGATCACATATCTACCCATATACTACGTAGCATGCGATGGTGTTTTGTAGTAGTACTTGACAGTAGACCATACAAGTCAGGCCTCCTTAAACCGTAGTAGAAATCTACAAACTACAGTACTACCTCCGATTGGAAATGATTGATAGGTTTCACTTTGTTGAGCTTTGAACAATTGTATCTCAGTCAAAATAGGTTATTGCCTTGACAATATGTATACTTCCATGTAGAGAATTTCACAAGAAATCCGATTTTAATGCTTTGAGAGTCCTAATTAGAGTATCTTAGAAGTTACTATTAATATTATACATACAAAATCAACCAGGAATGGTGATCAATTTTCACTGTGCTTCCGTATAATTTCTATACACCTATATCTGATACTTATCTGGTTATAGAGGCTTAAGTGGAAATATGCGGTACAGCAAATATGATAATACCTGTATAATATAATAATAACGGAACGTAAACCGGTAAACCTATCAATCATTTGTACTCCGTAGTAACGTTAAGCTTAGCTTGTTTTGTAGACACCGCCAGCATTACTGTACTTTGTAGACTGCTGGAAACTGAGTGTAAAGTCTCATTGTTTTATTCATTTTGCGATCTCTAATGTAACGTTAGCAGCGACATCAACAGGCGACGCTGCTTTGCCTGGAAGATGTCCTCCAGCGATAGGTGCATCATACAGCTACGGAACTCGTCGAGCTCCCAGTATCGAGAAATCCGACTCGACCGCAGTCGTGTTGGCGAGAACCGAGGCCAACCGGCCCCTGAAAACGCGGAGGTTGTCGTAATCACTTGGCAGCATATCCCACGCGTCGTTGGATGTCGTCGTGCTGCTATGCATGTCGATGGCGGTGCAAATGTTCCTCTCCTCCTTGTACAGCTTGAATAGTTTGCGATGCCGCTCTTCGACCATGTCGACCCTTGAGGCTGACATCCTGACACATGCCCGCGACGCACACCCAGCCAGGGTATGCGAAACAAATATTTGACGAAGTGATTGACAATTAACAGTAAATAATTTATTGCAAAGAGCCGGACAATTATGTGTACAATTGTTCTGCATGGAACTGCAAAAAGACCTACCAGGTCGGCTCATGGTCTCATGATCGGTAAAGCTCGTTAGTCTCCATTATGTGCAGCAGGTTGAAAGATGTGCATTGTTGGCGCATTTTCATTGGACGAAATGATTAGACTTAAAATAGACCAGAAAAAGAAATTCGTCGTAAGACTCCTCAGTTTGCAATTTACTACTACACCTTTTCCCGTTCAAATTGAAATGAATTTCCTGTCAATGTGAAATGCAGAAATATTATAAGATTTCAAAGTGCAGTTTCACATCTCAACATGAAAAATGTTCAAAATGAAACGTTAAACTTACTTCAACTATACACCACTTCCCGTTCAAGTTGAAATGAATTTCCAGTCAATGTGAAATGCAGAAATATTATAAGATTTCACAAGTGCAGTTTCACATCTCAACATGAAGAATGTTCACTTCAAAATGAAACGTTAAACTTACTTCAACTATAGTATAATAACCATAAGGTGATGAATTATACTACCCTTCAGTATACAATAGTGATTCAATCATCATGTCTACCCTCCCTCACCCATCTTCCTCCTTTATCCAAATCATACACCAGAATATACATGAAACAAAGTATGTTTCAAGTTGAATGTTAGAGAATTCATGTTGGTTTGAAAATCGTCGTGTTTCGAACGTGTTCATTTCACATTGACTGGAAATTCATTTCAACTTGAACGGGAAACGTAGTAATTCGGCCTCCGCAAGAGGTTCCCGTCCGGATAACGACGGGAGCGAAAACAAAGAATTCTTTAGCCTCATCGCCCGAAGCAATGAGGGCTGTGACTACCAACGCTCGCAGTCCCCTGTTAACGGGACGGAGCGATTCCGATCCCTAGAAGCCGAACGCGGCCGTCCCGTGCACCGACCAACCACAACCAAGGTTCGCCTCACCCCCGCAGCGTAATCCACCAGCTGTTGACCAGCGGTTTCAACCAGATGGCTACGCAAACACCTCATTTAGGGCGCACACACCAACCCCGTGGCCGTCCATTTGATTCCCCCGCGCCAGCTACGACACCAACTGGCGCCACCAACCTTCTCCCTATCCCCGATGGCTATGACATGGGTTAATGCGACGAGTGTCTTCGTGTACAACGCGCCGGCGCTGCTTGACCCGCCCTCGTTCAACGACTCGACTAAGTTAGAACGGAGGATATTCATCCGCCAGTACGACAAATACCTGGACCAAGTCAACGCCCTCCAGCTCAATGGCTCACGGCCCTTCGCCATGCCTGTTAGCGCATGCAGGGACGTACTTACCAAGAAGCGCATGGCGATGTGAGACATGGCCAACCGCGACTAATGTGGTGTTTCAGAATGGGAGTGGATCGCATGGTTTAGCAAGGCGTTTGAAGAGGAGCCTCAAGTCCTGGAAGTGCTCAAATAGTTTTTGCCGACAGCGATCCGGGTCGACACGACTATCATGGACGCTAACTCGCGCATTGTCAAGATGCTTGCAACCTGATGCGAGCCTTGGACCGCCACGACCAAGCGTGGGTGTTGGACCAAGAAGGCAAGACAGTTGTCGACATCATGGTCAAGGTGATCAAACCACTTGGCCTCAAGGTCGACCGCCAAGTGCAGTTCAAGTTGGTCACCTTGGACACCCCTTTGGCCCTGCGTGGACTCGTCCTCCAACGCAACAGAGCTGCTGATCAGCTGGGCTGTGGTGGAACGGCTGGGTTTCTCTGAAGAAGGGTTGCTCAAGCAAGAAGTCTGGGATGTTAGCGACGTGTAGATGCCGCCTGCAATGGCAAGTGTCAACCGCTTGACTCAAGTGGCCGCCTCAAGCGACGAGTGCGGTGATGACTGCATGCACTGTGCCACCCCCAACATCCAAGTCCCATCTGCTGATGACGCAGAACGCGAGCGAAACAGGCGGCGTGTGGTGGTTAAAGTGGTGATTCAAGCCAAGCTCCGTGCCGCTGAAGGTGAAGGCTTGACCGCGGATCTGCTCGAGAAGGTGCCGAGAAGCTGCGACTCCTGGTCATACATGCTTGGCTACGCCGAGACCCCTGAAGTCCTCCTCGACCAAGTCCTCTCGATCTGCTCCTCCTTCGGCCTGAAGCTCAACCCGAAGAAAGCGACTTCTGCCTGACCAAGGCCGTCTGGTGCGGCAAAGTCGTTTCAACTGAAGGCGTACAGCACTCCCCCACAAGAACCCAAGGACTGTGTGCGCTCGCACCGCCTGCCACGGCTACCGACCTCCAACAGTTCGTGCGCAACCAACTGGATGCGGTCCAGCATCTCCTGCTACACCGAACTTGTGGCGCCGCTCCGCCAACTTCTTGACGCAGCGACCAAGCAAATTGAAAGTGCGAAGAAGACGAAGCTCACCCGCGTCCAAGTCACTGCCGTTGGCTGGGACGTTGGCCATCTGGCCTGTTTCGACAAGATGAAGGAAGCTCACTTGCCGATGGTTCCCATGGCGCACCCACGGGCAGACATGATGGTCTGTCTGCCATTACACCGACGCAAGTGAAGGCTTTTGGGGCGCGATCGCCACTCAAGTACCATTTGAAGACCTAGCCCTGCCGTTGGAAGAGCAGCACCACCAGCCTTTGACCTTTCTCAGCGATGCCTTTACTGGCGCAAGCGAGCGTTGGCCAATCGTGGAGAAGGAAGCGTTTGCCGTTTTGGAAAGCCGCAAGCGGCTGGACTACCTTCGTATCCGCCCAGCTGGCTTCCGTCTTTTCACCGACCACAAGAACCTGCAGTACATTTTCAATCCTGCCGGCCAGTCCCCAAGCATGGCGAGATACCAAGCGCACAAGTTGGAGCGCTGGTCCCTGTTGCTTTCCTCGTTCTCCTACGCCATCGAGTGCCTGCCCGGTGAAGACAACATGTGGGGCGCCCTGCTCAGCCGCTGGGGAGCCGCCCAAACCCAAGTGCCAACGAAGTCCGTCCGGCACCTCCTGGCCATGGTGTCGCCCCTGCAGCAGTGCAACTTCGACTGGCCCTGCCCTGCCGGCATTGTCAAGACCCAACAAGTGGCTGTGAAGAGGGAAGAGACCCCGCCAACCGGCGTGGCGTGGAATAAAGACAAGAATCTGTTCCTCGACAAGGAGGACCGCATCTGGATCCCACCAAGTGCCACGGACCTCCAGAAGCGGGTCTGCATCATAGCGCGCCAAGGCGCCGCGGGCCATCGACGAATCGAAGCCACAACCAAGGCCGCCGTGATGTCTTCGCCTGGAGCACCCTCGAAGCTGATGTCAAGACCTTCGTCCAAGCCTGCATCCACTGCCTCAGCGTCGACGACTCAGTACCTCTGGATAGGCGCTCCATGTCGAGAAGCCCCAAGAGCTGATCCATTTCGAGTGGCTCTCCATGCCCACGGCGACGAACGGCTAACAGAAGTTCCTCATCATGAAGGACTACAGTACATGAACAGGTTCGTGCCACTTTGGCCCAGCGAGACAAGCGACGCCGCGGCTACCGCCAATGGCCTCCTCAACTGGTTCACGTCCATTGGGTATGTCCATACCTGGGTCTCCGACAGCTGCTCCCACTTCAAGAACGAAGTCATCGACTAGTCCCGGAACCCCGCCGGCCGCCCACCACCACTTCACGACCACCTACTGTCCTTGGGCGAACGGAACCGTTGAAGTAGTCAACCGACTGATCCTCCGCGCCGTCAAGAAGCTTACCGGCGAGTTGAAGCTGCGCGCGACCGATTTGTACCTCGACCTGGCCCTGGTTCAAGGCGCCTTGAACCACGTGCCAAGCGACCGACACTTAGCGGCATGGCCCTGGTGACCGCCTTTACTGGCCTACCTACGACAACGCCCCTGTCTGCGTTTGTCAACACCACCAAGGAAGTCACTGACATCGACTGGCTCTACTCCACGCGCAAGAAGCACATGGATGAGCTGCATCAAACAATGGAAGAGCTGAATCGCGAAGTCGCTGCGACAAGCGCCAAGAAGCGACGCCAAGCCCGCGACCGCCAAGCCAAGTCGAAGGCCGTCCAGTTGCATAAATTTGCGATCGGCGACTTTGTCCTCGTTGGTCAAGTGTCCCGCCAAGGCAACAAGTTGTCCCTGCACTGGTGCGGTCCAAGCAAGATCGTCCGCCTTATCACACATGACGGCTCAAGATGTATTACGAAGGCGGCTGCGATGTGACCAAATACCTACCCGATCATATTGCCTTTGGCAATGAAGGGTTCCACGTGGCCAAACTCGGCGACGTCCGCGAAGAAAACGGTGAGTACCAAGCTCTCGTCTACTAGATTGGCCTCGATGAAGACGAAGCCTCATGGGAGCCCGTGCGCAACCTCTATGAAGACATCCCCATCGTTTCCCGCCGCTGGGTACACCAAATCGAAGACCAAGAAGAAGTGAAGAAAATGGCCGTATTGTATTGAATTTCCCCACGTGGAATTCTGTCAAAATATCAAATTGCAAAGTATCATGTGCTTAGGAGAGGTACACTATTACAGTTTCTTTGTGTGCTACCACGAACAAAAAAGTGTACGTTCGGGTGGGATCGAACCCTTGGCCAATTCATTGACCAGAGTGCAATTTTTGCTTCAGATCACAGTCAATTGGACATCGTCGGAGTATGGAACAATTTCATGGGCCCACCATTAGATGTACTTTTGAGGTTAGGTATTTACATCAGTTGATGTAGTCATGTCTTTAACACGCTATAAGGACGATAATTCTCCTTGGTGATGACGCCACGCTCAGAATCTACTTTTTACTACTGTACGAAGCAATTGCTTGGATGCATACTTCTGTATGTATATCACTTTTTGACTAACATTGTTAACGCAAACACTGAAACAAAATCAATTTACATTGGTTAACAGTACAACTAAACCACTACGATTTCAAGTACCCCAGAGCTACGAATCAGCTGCTGCTTTTTTGCCCCAGATTGAGCTTGAAGGAGCTTATGATAGTCGACTGTGATAAACATGCCACTCACCGACAACGTTTTTCGCACTGGACCTCACTTGTTGCGTTAGACTTGCGAATAGTGGCGGCACTTTTGAACAATGTTTCTTCAACTTGTTCTACACGCTCCGACGGCGGTTTGAACAGATACAATCGGTATATCATGGCATGCAACGAAGGTATACGTCTTTGTTGAATTGGCCCAAATTTCACAGGTGATGGAGACTGCCTTCTGCTTGATGATGTCACTTCCAATGTTATTCGACATGTCGTCAGCGATTTGAGACCGGATGCCTTCTTTCGTTTCGGCACCGGATGACGCAGCATGAAGCGATGATACCAGCCACGTGTCAAAGGTTGAGCTGGTGTGAAGCCGTGCATAACCTCAAGAATGGCAGTCGCCTTCTCGATGATTCGTTTGCGCCTGACGGCATGACCATCCGTTTCCATTCCGACGATCCAGGTCACCAAGTCGTCCTCGTACGACATGGGGAGAGATGGAGGTGGCCCCGTGCGCAAGGGTGCTACGGTGGCTTCCATTGTCTTTTAGTCAATGCACATGAGTATGGAGTGTACGAAGATGTACTCCATGACGCATTGCCATGTTTGCAACAATATCCACCCCTTTGAGCATGTCGCCGATGGCTTTTGACATGTCGTCGGCTGAGTACGCCGTTTTCGGCGCCATGCCAAATTCAAAAGTTGACATACCTCTCATGTTTGATATGTCTTCCCTCCTATTAGTTATTACGGGCTCTATTTCATGGAGGATTTTATTTTGGCCAATAAGAGTAATTCTGCATTTCTATTGGCTTATAAAATGCCGATGACTGGTATTTAATGCTGATGACCGGTGCCCTACGTTATGAAGAATTTATGGTCCTTGATTCCTACAAATCATGGTGGTGTACCATGTTCGAGGGATACATGCAACTTTATTCAAGTGTCACGTGCGAGTCAACCAGGAACTGAATCTGCCACTTTCACTTCAAACGGCGTGTACCATGCGCACGACAGGTACATATTATTATTCGCTTGAACATCTTTAGGCTGATATTTGTATTATGTATGTGTATTTTTATTCAACCCCAGAATTATTTACGTTTTGCAAAACGATTTTTACATCTCGTCACTCCGCTATCGAGTTCCAGTACTATCATTTCTAGTTGTCGCCGTACGCACCTGTGATTTCGGAACAGTTGATGGTGGCCGAGATCACCAACAACTGCTTCGAGCGGTCGATGGACAAGTGCGACCCCGCCACGCACATAGCGGCGTAGCGGATGTACATTACGAACGCGCAAACCGGCCGTGGCGACGATCAAGCCAAGCAGATTGTTGAATAGCGCCCCACGGGATTCAAGTGCGGTACCAATAACCAACTGTCCAAGTGCCGGGGACCGCGTGCAGGCGTGGTGGCCCATCAGCTCCAAACACGAACGCGATTGCTGAAGTGTTTTCGTTAGTTCGAGATACTGATGAGACAATTGCGTGTTTTCATAGGTGAATTTAAGTTAATTTCCTGTAACCCGCATGAGTAAGGCAATTGCTCGACAATATCCGAGCGATATTTGCGTACCGCGGATTTCCCATACTTAACCTATGATTTTGGACCGAAAACCCGAAACCACATCGTAAAATCGCGTCGAGCAATTGCCTGACATTTGCCTCACGGATCTGGATACGAGGGCCTAATTTATCGTAGATTGCCTCACGGTTTCACTGGATGTTTTCACTCCCATCGTTATTATTCGGACGGGAGACTAAACGGCCTTACCGATGATGAGACCATGAGCCGACCTCTAAAAAGGCGCATAGGTCTTTCTGCAGCGCCATGTAAAACAATTCCCCCTAGAGGTAGTGTCCGAGGGTCTTCTCGAGTTCCGTAAGTCTAAATGTGTGCCGATGACCGGTACCCTACGTTAGTGATGTGTTTGTGGCCTATTCCCGCAACTCCCTGGAGCGACATGGAGAATGAAGCGACAAACCAAATGTACTAAAGAATCGGCAGCAGGATATAGTCAATCAGATTGCAGCAAACCATCAACAATGGCAAAATAGTGTGTGACTTCAATTAGTGTGACACCAATCACCTCATGACACCTTTTTACATCAAAAATCAGTACTATTGATCGATATTTAGCGATTCAGCACAAAAGTCCACATTTTGGGTAAAAGGACAAAACCTTGAGTTCACAGTAACTGTATGGTAAAAAATCAATTTAAGACACATGACTCAATTTAATATCTAACAGTGGGGGACTCCCAAAACCTACACAATGAATTTGAGTCAATAATAATAGGGAGATTTCGGAGATGACTTCTCCTTTTCTTTTTCCGTAAAAATTGAAAGCAAAGTAAAAGCGAGGGATTTTATATCGACGATTTCGGTGATAACAATTTTTCCCTATCCGTTAACTAGATGGAGCCAAATTCGTGGACTTCGTGGATGATCGGCGAGGTCATTGTGAAGTCGTCCCATGGGTCATTCGCCGTTGAAGCGTTGTGGCTAGTAGGGATGACAGAGGCATACGAAGCATTGAATTGATTGAAACTCATATTGTGTTAGTTTAGTTGTTCTACTATCTGTACACGGAATGGCGTAGCTACGCAGGCAAGGAGTGGCTTGCACCTAAAGTAGCACGCCTTGACAAAGCACCAGCTGCAGATGAGTGCTTCTACACTAGTACTTATCTGGTGCTTTTAATATAT
>NW_009798271.1:925124-936200 GCF_000520075.1 Aphanomyces astaci | reverse complement strand
TATCGTTGATAGCCGCTGGTACAACTCCGGTCGGATGTACTGCTAGGCGCGGCTGACTAAGCTGCGGCGTTGGGCGCCGCCTAAGTTGCTTTTCGTAGTTCCTACAAGTGTATACATGTGATGATTCTACGTCACTATGCATAAAGATGGAGGTTATCATGAACTTGATCGCTCCCACCGCGCCTCTGATTGACCTCCACTTCATGTGGGTCATCCTCCACGCTTCCACCTCCACGCTCCATTCGAAGTGCCAACAACAGAAAAGCGTTGCACCAAGTCAACAGATCTGGCCAATCACAAGTCAACAGATCTGGCCAATCATGGTCGAGGATTCGAATCCCCAAAATGGACCCATTTCATGGATTCTGGTACTAAGTTCCGGAGTTTTCCTCAACCCTATAAATCTTCAGAGGTTATTTTAAGGATAAAGATAAATAAATAAATACTCATCTCCGAAATCTCCCTAATGTCACAAAACCTCTGTTTTTCAAATAAAAATACGCGACTCATTTTGTGGAGATGATTTTGTGGTCTGCACAGAATTGTGATTTGTGTCATCTAACCACACAAAATTACCTCTATAAAGAAGTACACCATTTCTCAGGGAACGCATACGTGGCTAGCCATTCTACGTTATGCCGCGTCGTGGTAAAGGGTGGTGTCCTGCGTCGACCGAGCTCATGCTCGACAAGATAGAGCTATTCCTCCCAGCAGGACGCAATGGCTGGGCAAAGGTAGCTAGCTGATGCCTACAACACTAATGGAAAGGCGTTCCCAAAACGAGACATCGACTCGCTCCGTCGCAAGTTCGAAACACTCAAAAACCATGCCACGTCTACTGGGTTGTTCGTACACACCGGAAAACAAGACGAGCAGACTATCAAATAATGACACGGTAGAGATGAAAGAGGCTGGGCCACGTGTTGCATACATAGTGTACCAGGGACAATCTACTTGTTCGTGGAGTAGTGACCGAGCATTAATCTTGTTCCGCTCTCTGAGAGATGCTCGGAGGCGATGAGCTACCAGCACCCTGCGTTGTCGGCGGCGGCGGCACCAGAGGACTCCAGCTACACCAAGACGCATTTTCTTTTCTTCTGAACTGTCCACGCGCCACCAATAATTCAGCCAATCATATACTTTATTGTTATTGTGTCTTGTGTCGGTTTTGGTAGCACATCTCGGTGAATACCCTCTCAATCGATGATGGCATGATTAAAATGAAGCACTCATCCGGACGAAATTGTGACTGAAAATGTGTATTGCGAAGGTTTTGGGAGCCCCCCAGTGGTCGAAAGCATGACTCAATTTAAGATCCAACAGTGGTCGAAGGCATCGAAGGGACAAATATGCTCATCTCGAGTTCAAGAAAACCTTTTTCTCCGAAATTTTGTATGTGTGTGGGACTTGATTGGAGGAATAGAACTTTATTTGGGTGCATAAAAGTAATATCCTACGAGATATGTTACAAAGCATGACGAAAGACTGTCAATTTTCACAATGACAATACATAACCTCTTTAACATAATAACATAAATTTTTCCAAAGGCACATAATAAAATAAATACTCAGCGATATCACCGCCCCCAAAGACTAATACATTGCCACAACTTCCACTGCCAGTCATTAGGGAGATTTCGCAACTCTTACTTTCCTTGCTCGATGGATAACACGGACTACACATTCGCTCTTTTCTTGGTCAAGTGGGCCAAGAGGAAGAAACTCCGCCCCAAGCTTGCAATGGCACTCTATGAGTATGCCCTTGGCATACCGATTGAGCGACCACTCATTCCAGACGTGAGGTTCGATTTGAACATGCGCGATGCCGATGCCCTGCTGCCTTTCCGGTTTGACGTTGGTGGTGTGCTGGAACTGACCTGTTTGCTGGGGATTCCCAATGTCATCGTAACGAGCTGCCGCGATCGTATTGTTGGTGTGGAAGTCATGTGTATCTTTCTCCGTCGTCTACGCTACCCTGTGACATACTACGACATGATGGCGACATTTGGGAGGTCCAGAGAGCAGTTGTGTCGAGTGTTCAACTATATGGTCAGTCAACTGCTGCTACAATGGAGGAAATCAAATCTCAACATACTTCAACTTGCCGCCGCCGACACTAAAGAGTATTTGACGAAGGAATAAAATCAAAAGAAAATATACCGTTGGACAAAAATGTAATCTTATTTCTTGCTTTCTGCAAAGGCTTTAAACATGCCTACTACGTAGTAACATCTTTTCGTTGTCAATTCGCGCCATTAGAATTTGGTGTTTACGCTCCTCTTGTCTTTCTTCGCGATCCAGTTCTCGCTGATTCATCTCCGACTCGAGTTTAAACTGTTGGAATGACAGCTCTTTTTCCCGCACCACCAACTCACGCTCGCTCTCAGCCTCGATGGCGGCTGCTAAGCTGTTTCGACGATTGTCGAGGGCTGGCTTCGTCTTCTGCTCGTCACCATCGTTGTCGTTGCGTCGCTTCATTGTGCGCATAGCCATGTCCCGCAGAATTAGGGCTCCTTGCTCCGCCTTCTCTTTTTAGACCACGCTGTTGCTCGTCTTCTGCGATGCGATTTCTTTCACATCGTCTAGGAGAGCAACTATGTCGTCGAGAAGGATGTGTTTCTCCGTCTCTTCTTCGTCATCACCGGAGAGCTTCGCCGAGGCCTTGTTGAAACGACGGTGCTCTTCGACAAGTGCAGAAAATCGGTTCTGCACCTTTCGGCCATCCACCACCCGGGTGAAGTGGTCGCAAGCCAGCAACGTGTTCGCCAACGCCTGCCACGCTTTCGTCAATTGACCCTTTTCAGCCGCGAACGGCTTGTCTGTGGCTGGTTGAATCAGCAAAACCTTGTCCTCGTCCCACGACCAGTTGCGGCGCTGTTCGCTTTGCGCCATGGTAGCTAGTCGTGTCTTTTGGGAATGGGAGACTCTCCCGCACAATCGTACAATTGTACGGGAAGATTAACTATGTTTTGGAGGTTTCCCATACAATTATTGAAATATGGAGTGTACGGGAATGCGACCGCGAACGCGGGGGTTTGCGAAATCTCTCTATTGAATTCCAACCATGACAACCATCACTGACGAAGACAACGACGACATTACTGCCTACATTCGGCAGGAGCGACAAAGAAGTCTAACTAAAGAAGAACGTCTTGACATTCTCCGTCTTCATGTTGAGCTTCGTTGCGACAACGTACGCAATGCATCTACTAAATTTACGATCGCACGCCTTCTTGGACGCAGCCGAAAGATTGTTAAGGAAGTGTGGTCCGACTACTTGCGCACAAATACGATAAACGTTGCCACACCACCATCGAACCAGCATGCACGACCAACACGCATACCAAGCACACACGCCGTGACATCTCTCGTGCGCCAATTCGTCCGCCCGCGCAGTATGACCCGAGTCCGGACTGTTGCAAAGGACGTCATGGCCGTGCTACTCGACACCGGCGTAATACAATGTGACGTAGACAGGCGTGTGGCATCTTGCCTGCGGGTTGTACAACTGCACTTGGATAGAATGGGATTCAAACGAGGCAAGTGCCGTGGCAAGGCGTCTTACAGTGTGTCCGCCGCGCATGCTGCCGCCCGGGATATCTATATCAAACGAATGACGAACTTGTCGCCCGACACACCGGTCGTGTATCTGTACGAAAGCTACATACACCATCTCTACTCGAGACATCAAGACAGCCTATATGATCCTACCACTGATGATCCTGTGAAGGACAAGCACAAGGGTCGTCGAATGTGCTTTATCGCCGGCATCATGGCACGGCCTTGAGTCTGACCGCGCTTGAGTCCAAGGTGATCGGCCTTGACGTCTTCGAGGAAGGGAAGAAGATACGAGATGATCCTAAGGATTACCACCGAATGTTCAATCACGCATACTCATCGAATGGTTCGAGTAGGCCATGGACAGTGTTGAGGCACTCGGAAAGGGTGGCGTCACCTTCGTCATGGATAACGCGAAGTACCACAAGGGCTTACCTGCGGACATCCCTCGCGGAACATGGCGCAAGGCGGGTCTGCTGCTGGCTTGTCAACGCTATGGAGTGGATGTGGAGTGTCACGACTTGAAGAAGACGATATGGGGTCGTCTCAAACATGTACTTTCGGCGCGTGCGGACCCAGTTGTTATGTCGATGGCTCGCTCCCGTGGTCAGACATTGTGTTCACTCCACCGCATCACTCGGATCTGCAACCTATTGAATATGGTATGGGCAAAGGTGAAGGGTGATGTTGGTGTGTTGAATACTGCTGACACTACCTTTGCCGACGTTCGTGCTCGCCGCGATGCTGTTTTTTGCAGCTGCCCCTGCTGTCAATTGGAATTGTGTTCGTCATTGTGAAACGCTTGTCACAAATCTCTATGACTTACTGGGGGTCCCCCAAAAATCACATAACTAAACGCAAACATAAACACCACACATGGCAAACACATGTAGTGACATAATCGTTACACAGACTTGTGTTTGTGTCGAGTGATGCGCAGATATGGAGTTCTTTACGTGTTTCGAGACTTCTCTGCGTCCAACAACTTGGACAGCCAGCAGGACGGTTGAGACCAGTCATTTTTTGGTTCCCGACCATCCTGTAGCAATCCCATTTGATGAACGCACGGAAGCCACGAACCAAGTCGAAGCACTTCTCATCTGAGGAGACGACGCGGCTCCTGGACCTCGTCGAGGAGTTTAAGCCCTTCGGCGGCAACATGTAGGATCGTGTGGCATTCGAATAAAACCGTACTGGGCAATCGAACTGGCCAGAACGCGATGGTATCAGTCTGAGGCGCCGCTTCCAAGGCTTGAACAACAAAACGAAGCCAACAGGGACATCGTACTGCCCTCCCAAAATTGAACGCGCCAAGCGCCTATATTGGGCTATTGAGTCCAAGGTGGACGTGATGGAGCTTCACGCTGCAAGTGAGCGGTCGGATGTTGGGTCCGACGGCAACAGCCCGCAGGAAGTCTCTGAGGCTGTTGAGGAGCTTGTGGTGTCCTCTCGGATCGGCACGGACGCAGCCGCGTTATTGACGGTTGTAAAACAAGCCCATGCTGTCCATGGCTGCTCGGCGTCGCTCTTCGTTGGACAACTCCATCGGTATGAATTCGGCATCTTGTTCCTTTTTCAAATCACTTCATTTCAATTAAACGTTTTTTGTCCAGATTATTTTCCTAATAATGTTCTTTATTTAGCTAAGCTCGCCGCTGCGTCTGAAAGCGCACCGGTATCGGGTCCTATCATGTCCATTTTTCTCAAAATGGAGTCTGATGCTCGTGCTCGTGAATTTGAGTGGCGAAAAGAACAGGCGGAACAGCGGGAAGCGTGGAAGCGCGAGCAGGCTGATCAGCGTCGTCGTGAGGACGAACAACGCCGTCAAGACCTATTGGATCGTGAAGATCGGGAGCGAGAAGCTCGCAAACGTGAGCACCAGCATGAAACTCTAATGATGTCGTTCATGACCAAGTTTTTAGGAAACTCAAACTAAATTTGATAATAATTGTTGTCATCAACTATTTTGGTTCAAATAAAAAAATCAAAACTAAATTTGGAAACAATTGTTGTTATCAATTATTTGGTTGAAATACAGAGCGAATTTGGCTTATACACGTATGGGCGCAGTACCGTGACACTTTTTGGAACCCTTCGATGGAGGGCTTCCTTTACTCCAAATTGCTATTATAATTGTGTTTCTTAAAGAGGAGAATTAATGCAGTTCGTAGAACATAAAATCATGTCGAACTTCGTATTAGTGTTGATGGAAAATGAATTAAAAGAGTGGAAATATCGATAGGCTGAAAACAGTTCCGAGCCACTTGATTTTATCCAGTTATCTGTCAAAATTGCATCTGATTGGCTGGAAATTTCAGAGTGATTGTTTTCTACCAATCATGCATTGTGGCACGGAACCAAGCTGCCACATACGTATACCCGTGGAGCTAACTCGGTAGTTGTACAAGCGGTAGATCGTGCTTAGTCGTCGGGCACGAACAGTTGGATTGTAAGGGAGTGGCAATCCCAATGTGCGGTAGACAATCGGGGCAGAACCCATACCCCACTCCACAGCCTGACGTAACGAAGTAATTGCGTTACTGACACGCTCAACAGCAGCACGCAGCATGGGCGATGTCTTGTCGATGTCACAGGATTTCAAAGGAGTTACGATGCTGCGGTTCCCGTCTTTCAGGGGAAATGCAGTGTCCGCAGCAACACACACACCAGGGGCCAAAACGCCCTGGCTTCCTTATAGTTCGATGAATGGTCGACTCATTTCTCCATCGTTCCAAGAGCCGAGAAAGTTGTGCTTCCCCCAAACGAGTGTGCCATCGACTCCGTAAAGCAATACGCCAGTGACATAAACCGAATGCAACCAACCTATTAAAACGGAGGCATTTGAAATATGTGAGAAATTGACATATCAAATATGTGATAATGTTGGCTAAATTAGAAGCTACCAAAACCATTGTAAAATGCGTTTTGAACATCTCTGTGGCTGGGTTCCTGTACACGGTAGTTCTTTCCATCGAGGAAGAAGGCAATTCGAGGTGCGTCAGGCTCACGAGCAGTGCAGGCATCGGCCCAATTGCGTCGCATGGTCGGGAAAGCGGATCGAGGCTTCGGGCATGGACTTGAGTGCCCTGAGAAGAGCGCATTCGGCATTGAGCAGCACTCGCGAAAGTGTCGTGGGTGGCATGTCAAACAGCACACAAAGAGTCTTGTGTTCAACGGGGGCGGTGTATGAGTGCAACAGGCATGCGAGGACAACGTGCTTTTCCTCACAACGAGGAGGTCTACCACGTCGATCTGATGTTCATTAATTGATTGTCAATTTCTAAATGATCTACCTGGTCCAGATTTTAAAATGTAGTGTTGTGAAAATACGCCCAGAAGGCGCTCAAAAGATACAACATCAAGACTTGCTGTCGCCATGAAGCTGCGATCGCATTTACGCATGTACATTGCGTGCCATGGTATTTCACTCGGTGTGACGAGTGCAGTCGATATAATCTAGAGTAGTGTGTGTGAGAACAATGAGCATTTGTGACTTGAGACCTTATTTCGAGTCCGTATTTGCATACGCAGGAGCAACATGAGAGCCAGGAGAAGCTGGTTGCGGTGCATCGTATGCTGGTGATGCCTTTGTCGAGCCCTCTTAGCCCCAGAGGCGAGGATCTCATCACCACTGCAGCAAGCAGGACCGAATGTCGTGTGCAAGAGGTCAAACCCACTTTGAACCAGTCGATTTGTGTTCCTGGTTTTTGGTTGGCACATCTGCGACAAGTTGACACAAGTACAACATATGCTGGGACACAACGACAAATATGCGATTTATGTGATTTTTGGGGGACCCCCACTTGCTGCCAATGATGAAGACGATGCAGAACTCATCAGCTCGGATATATCGTCTGGCACTAGTGACAGTGACTTGAACTCATAGATATAGTACCTCTAAATATCTATATATGCATTTCAATATTTTATTTGACATGGAACCGACAACGAAATTTTCAATTGATGTATCTTAATTTTATACCCTAATCCCGGTCCCCTCAATGCCTTCTAAGGCCCTGGTCGGGGAAAAACCCAGAACGAAAACCAGTCAAATGTTCTGTCCGGGGAACACTACCAGTTATCCTGTGAACAGCAACAATGGAAAGTAGTGCCAGTGACAATGGTCACGACCCATGTGGTGATTGTGACGTTGGCAGTGTCGTTGGTAGCTGGCCCTCTGGCTGTGGCTGTGGTGGTTGTGGCGTTGGTGGTGGCCCCTGCTGTTGTGGCGGCGGTGTTGCAGATGCTGACCAAACATTTTCTGCGATTGCAGCCGTCGCTGTTGCCGTTGCCGGAGTATGTGTTGCAGTTGTAATCGACCCCGCGCATCCTAAGGCCAAGAAGTACAACATTCTGACGGTGAACGAAGTGGAGTTTGATGCAATGCTACGTGACGACCAGTACGACCAGTGGTTTCAAAATAATTTACGATGTAACCAAAGAAGTTTTGTCCAAATTTGCACCATCCTTCGAGCTGACATGGGTGACTTCAATATCGATCGGTACGCCAAAACCCACTCGTTTGAGAAAAAAGTCGCCATGTACCTCTACTTTATGGGATCTACTGGTGGTTATCGTGAAGTTGGAGGTGTGTTTGGAGTATCCAAGTCGTGGTGCATGGATATTGATTGATTGTATCGTGCTTGTCGGGGGTTTTAAGTGGGATGGCCACGAGATGGATTTGCCTCCCTCGTTCACTACATGAATGGCGCCAAGTACAACTCGGCTTTGAGTCGAAGGGCGGAATGGTGGGTGTGGTTGGGGCTATCGACGGCACTCTGATTGAAATTGTGCGGCCGCATCAACACGAGGGGTTTTACAATCGACATGGGGATCCTTCGTTAAATGTACAGGCCGTTGTGGACAGCCGTGGGTCTTTTATGAGTGTCGACATGGGCGGATTCGTTTTCAGATAAAAAGATCTGGAAACTGTCGGAAATTGGCAACACATTTCGAGCAAAGGCACCCAAGGGATGCTACATGATTGGTGACGCTGGATACGTGTTGTTCCCTTGGCTCATGATTCCATACCTTCCCCACGAAGAAGGCTGGGGGCCTTTGAATGCGTGTCAGGCGCACTTTAACTACACCCTATCAAGTACGCGTATGGCTGTGGAGTGCGCATTTGGTCGCCTCAAAGAGAGGTTTCGAATCCTGAAAGGACCAATGAACGAGAAAACGTTGGGCTCAACCGTGACGCATGTTATGTCCTGCTTTGTATTGCACAACATCATGCTCCACTTGAATGATTCAATGTTTGAGGCGAACACCGAGCAAGAACGAAATCTGTACTGCCAACCGATACCAGACTCCAAGCGAAACACCGTCGAGACCAATGCAGTGTTGCGTACAGTATCGAGGCATCGTAGAGACAGAATTGCGAAGGCGCTCTACAAATAATCAACACAATTTCCACTTGCACTTCAATGACAAAAATGAGATACTACGTAGTACTTCAAGTACTACTACTAGTAGTACGTAGTACAACAAAACTCCGAATTATCCACGATTAATCAAAAATTCGAGAAGTCGCTCTAATTGACCAGACTGTCTATCGATAGCGGCAGTTTGAACCTCGAGTGCGGACAAGATTTTGTCGTTCACTACTCGGAGCAGCACGCGACGACGATACCGCGATGCCGATGGACTGCAAGCCAGGCCTTTCAAAAGTGACTCCGCGTGTGACGGAGACTTAGCTTTACCACGCTTGCTGGTGTCCATCTTCATTTTTCCAGAAAACAATTTACGCTCCACATGGGCCGTTTGCGGGGGTTCCACTTCATCGTCATCGCTTTCCACCATGGTTGAACTGCCATCACTGCCATAATCGCCCGCATTGGGCACAACGTTGCCGTTATCTGACACATCAAGTTGAGTGGTACTTGCAGTAATGTCAGTAGACATTAGCGTCTCGCGGCTGAGGCCCGCCATACTCCCCCAGTATTCGAACATGACGTCGTAGTAAACCGGCTTCATACGAACCAAATACCATTTCCCGTGGCCTTCACTCGTGGCGTAAACCACGACTTTTTCAGGTCGTGCAGCTACAAATATTCTATGTCACAAAAGGATATAATGTTAGAAGATCGTGCACAATAAGTACATTACCTTGTTTTGCACTTTTAGTGCTTCAAACAGTCTGCCCATTTCGATGGATAGCTCGGCAGCAAGAAGATCGTATGAGGCTTTCTTCATTTGGGTTGTTCTTGACTTCATCGAATCGAGGGCCCATGTCGTTGTATCGGAGGCGGAACATTGCAGCGATCGACGATTCACACCACTTGGACTTGGCGTTCGCGCTCGTTGGTGTAGTTTTAGTCATACGTGCACCGCTCGGACCCAATGAGGACTTGGGAAGCTTTGCTGATTTCCGCGCCTTTGTGGGCATGACTGTGTCGGCGGCACTAGATGTGAGCTGTGTTTGCTTAGCCATATTGACGTCGACAAAGCAAGAAGGACAGTGAGAGTGAAGCCAGATGACGAAGGTCAAATATGATTGGTTATCTCACACCACATTCGGGGTTGCTGCGCAACCCTGAACGAAGTTAACGGAATGCAACCGGATTTCGGATAAATCAACCAATCAAATTTAAGTCGTTCAGGGTAAATTTGTTCAGGGTTCGTTCAGGGTTTTAGTTCCCCGGCCAGGGCCTAAGCTCAAGAACCAATCAATCGGCGGAAAAATATTTGAAGCAAACCTTTGCAAATAAATATCCTCTTCATGTCTATCCGGAAAGGGGAAAATGCATATTGGAATGCTGCTTGCGAATTTATAACCCGTGCAAAAGGATTGGGTCACTCTATAAATCGAATACCCTAAACACAAAATTTGTAGTCAAATGATCATAATTTGATCAAGATAACAATATGTATCGTAATTGATTTTCAAAATGAAATCCAATCCCATGGATAACCTTAGGGGAGGGAAAATAGCTCAGTGGTAGAGCATCGGTTTCTTAACTCAAAGGTCGAGGGTTCGATCCCCGGATTATTTCTGCAAGGATTTGTCAGTTCCCCCCTGGGGAATCCGGATAACAAGGAAAATCACAGGGCTACATCACATTGCTAGCTCAACTTCTGGCATGGTTCAGGACTCTAGAATACTTGTCTTGCCTTACTAGCAGAAATGGATTTGGTCATCGTTGATGCGAGCAACAACGACGGGCTAATCCTCTAGTATACTGTATCAGCACCTTTCGTTATCACTGTGTTAGTTGTGAATAAGGTACCTGCAATGCAAGGCTAGTTACATCAGTCAGTCAATACGACGCAGCATGCATGCTCTTGTTCAACACCCTATCATCTTCCAGAAATATTGCGTTTTGATTGGATAAATATTTATTTTTTATGGCCAACCACACATTTCAATGTCGTCATTCTTCAATTTGCCACCTCACACACACTGCTCACTGGGTCCACGGGTATGTAAGTGATCGATCCCCTTGCGCATTCAGTCATCCGTTGGTACTGCAAGCAAGGTTCATTCTATATCTAGGCAGTGCATATATATCGACTATA
>NW_009798271.1:900787-902135 GCF_000520075.1 Aphanomyces astaci | reverse complement strand
TGCCGTCGTCAGGTTTATGGGGTGGAGCATTGTCCACAAGCATAATAATCTTTCGATTCTAAACCATCATGCGATCGTTCAACAATGACTGGTACGAGTTAAATATGATTCATGTCATCCAACCGTTTTGTTAATATCCTCATGTTCAGTACTACTCTGGAAAGAAATATACTGTACCAAGTAATGAAGTGTCCACTGTCCGAATGGAAATTAATTTAAGGAAGGCGGTGCAATGGCTTGGATTTTGTATGTGGCGACATAGTTTAGTTCTGTATTACTATAGTACTAAAACTAGTATTGTGCTTTGCACCTTTTTTGGCAATTCCAGGGTTAAATTCATTGTTTAACATGTGGTTCTAGTGTCGGCCCTCGCGGAGGAATGTCTTAAAAATGATAATCCAAACTCAATTAACCCACTTCGAAACGGTGAAAAACATGTAGTAATTTGCAAAGTGCATAAAATTACACAGGTGAATGAAATATCAATTCTTGGAGAAACACATACGTACAAACCAATCAATTATGATCAAGCTAGTAAACTTCCACTCTAGCCACTCACCCACTCAAGGCAGTGAGGTCACTGTCCAGTATACCAGTACGTTTCCAAGAGTTCGTCACGGTGATCGTTGACACAACTTGTCTTGCCGTCCCGACATGACCAAGTCAATTAGATCCAGAGCATTTTGTAGATGTCGCTGCTTGATCTTAGCCTCAAATTACACGATGATACCGGCGTCTTGTAGTTGCAGGTATTCTTTAGTGTTTGGTAGCAACATTTTGACCACATCTTTAGACAACACCGTGCCGTCGTCAGGTTTATGGGGTGGAGCATTGTCCACAAGCATAATAATCTTTCGATTCTAAACCATCATGCGATCGTTCAACAATGACTGGTACGAGTTAAATATGATTCATGTCATCCAACCGTTTTGTTAATATCCTCATGTTCAGTACTACTCTGGAAAGAAATATACTGTACCTGGAAGCGTGTATACATAGTCCAGAACGTTTTTCATCGATAGCTCACTCATTTTATAGCTATGAACGTCAAATTGGTGCCAAAATGACCGTCTAACCAAGAGCTATCGTTTAAGAAATGGAGATAGTTTAGAAATGCGATAGAGGCAAAAAACAATTCATTGGTGCGGCACAGCCGCACTTGGCCCATGCACTACGACTTCGGAATCGCCTCGAAGAAGCTACCTCGAACCTCCTCAGGGGTGACCATATCCCATGCCTTCATGGCTCGGTTAATGAGCGTGATACGCTTGACCTTCGCTGGTACTTGGTCACCGCCTTCAGCGTCGCTGATATCTTCTGCAATCCATAGGTCTCGCAGATGTCGCTT
>NW_009798271.1:897217-899458 GCF_000520075.1 Aphanomyces astaci | reverse complement strand
TTCGTCACGGTGATCGTTGACACAACTTGTCTTGCCGTCCCGACATGACCAAGTCAATTAGATCCAGAGCATTTTGTAGATGTCGCTGCTTGATCTTAGCCTCAAATTACACGATGATACCGGCGTCTTGTAGTTGCAGGTATTCTTTAGTGTTTGGTAGCAACATTTTGACCACATCTTTAGACAACACCGTGCCGTCGTCAGGTTTATGGGGTGGAGCATTGTCCACAAGCATAATAATCTTTCGATTCTAAACCATCATGCGATCGTTCAACAATGACTGGTACGAGTTAAATATGATTCATGTCATCCAACCGTTTTGTTAATATCCTCATGTTCAGTACTACTCTGGAAAGAAATATACTGTACCTGGAAGCGTGTATACATAGTCCAGAACGTTTTTCATCGATAGCTCACTCATTTTATAGCTATGAACGTCAAATTGGTGCCAAAATGACCGTCTAACCAAGAGCTATCGTTTAAGAAATGGAGATAGTTTAGAAATGCGATAGAGGCAAAAAACAATTCATTGGTGCGGCACAGCCGCACTTGGCCCATGCACTACGACTTCGGAATCGCCTCGAAGAAGCTACCTCGAACCTCCTCAGGGGTGACCATATCCCATGCCTTCATGGCTCGGTTAATGAGCGTGATACGCTTGACCTTCGCTGGTACTTGGTCACCGCCTTCAGCGTCGCTGATATCTTCTGCAATCCATAGGTCTCGCAGATGTCGCTTGAAGGGAACCATGATGGAGACGTCCAAGAGTGGCAGTGCGATGTTGCGTTCGCAGGTAAAGGCATTACATTAAACCCAAGCACTTGGGAAGTCTCCAGTGCCTCCTTGCTGAGGTGGCACTCGAAGATTGAGAGCTTGAGGCCGTCGCGACGAATCCTAAGGACGGCCGTTATTCGGTAGGAATGCTTTTCACCCTTGGAGAGCTTTGTATTCCTACTTTCTTTACCCATATATACTGTGGCGGCATGTCGAACTGAATTCCGGTCTCGTCCACGTTGTCTCCGCCACGGATCCGTGTGTTACATGGAAAGTACCAGCAAATACCGCTCGAGTACTTTCAAGGTCGGTGATCACGCGCTTCGACATGCAGGCTTGTTGGTGGGTGTATTGATTCCGGTAGCAAAACTGCTGGATTAGTTTAAGTAGAAGATCATACCCTCGTCCCGTCTATGTACGTCTGGATCCAATCTTTGTGGTTGAGCTTGAGATACGTTATCATGTGCGTGTATGTAAGAGCACGTTCTTGGGCTCGTCAGGCATCCATGAACGCTAGGAGCCCTTTGGGTCAGGTAGAACGGTCGAACGGCCAGCACCGGGAAGATTGGATCCCTTCTTGTTTACTTTGAAGTCCAGGAGCTGTGTTGAGACACGACTCCAGTTGGGCACAACGCTGAGTGCTCTGCCGCAACCTGGCGGAAGGACATGAACTGAAGAAGCGCGAGGGCCAAGAGCTTGAGTGAAATTGGGTAGGTTTGCCTTCGGCTGCGTGATGCAGCACGATTGGTGGCACTGTCGTCTTCTGCGTTGTCGGTTGGCATCAGCAGATTGAAAGTGGGGTGGCCATTGGCATCGACGATGTCGATAAATTCGCGGTATTTTTTCCCATGGAGCGAATATTATTTCAACCAATAAGTAGGCTCCAAACTCATCACCAGCCATTGGTTAAAATTTTGATTACCTAAGGCCAAACTTCGACGTGGCTTAAATTCCATCGTTGCCTGTAACAGGACCTAATCTCATAATTTAGTATAGGATAAAGTATTAGGCATCAATCCTTGCAGTACGTGTACTACCGGTACTACTTTCGAAGTGGGTGATAATCAGGTAGTTTAATACTACGTAGTACGTCGAAGTACTATGTAGTACTACTACACTTTAGTATGGGATTACGTGACACAATCGGTGTCTACAGTGGCCATTCCCAATCGCTCGAGGGAGTCATATGGACAAAAAGCCTGTTGAAAAAGTCAAGTAGTGAGAGTGGTTAGGGTGACTTTTTCGGTTATGGTAATCATCGGACTAAGGGTAGAGAAAGCACGAAATACCTTAAACTTATTGTCGGCCCTATTACCAACCACCGATGGCATGAAGCGGACGTGAATTAGGATGTACTGGTGTTACTGCGAGTACGTAGCTACATGGGACAAAACCTCGAACGATTGCTCTAGGCCTCGTGACCTGGAGCAGTCGTGTGAATTGCACTCCATGCTACCATACTCCTAT
>NW_009798271.1:876622-894644 GCF_000520075.1 Aphanomyces astaci | reverse complement strand
GTCTTACAACTCATACTGTGCTCACTCATATCATTCTTGGCTCATAGTGACAAGCATTTATCGTCTGAATTCCAACATCCCACAGATCACAGAGCACAACTACCAACAACTGGCATTGCGCGAGATATTGTGTAGTGTAGTTCAATTCTCTCAGGATTAGGCGATATGAGTGGATGGGGCATGCACTTGACAGTGCTAATTGTATATTCGAGTGGGCGTTAAGAACAATAGAGGATGTGCTAGGCAATTTGGCTGGGGGGATGCTACAAGTCGAATATTGTAAAGGGAAGGGGGGATACTTAAGGGCTGTGGAGGTGTAGGGGTTGCAGTCGCTGCTATCCTGGCGATCTTCATACACTATAAGCTAGTCATGATGTCGTGAATGGTGGCTCTAACCTCGTAGAATGGTGGTTGTGTGCTTTCACATGTAGATAAGCTAAAAGCACAATCGTTGTGGAGGGGACAGGAGGCTGTGGGGGGGTTATAAGCGATGTAGGGGTTGCAATCGATACAGCTGTAGCGATTTACAGGCACTATGAGCAAGTCGCACAAAGTGGCTGAAACCTGTACTTTTAGGTGTGGATTCACCGCCACTCTGACCCAAATAAGTACCTCCAAAGCACAGCGAACAGCCACGAAGGAGCAGCATGGCCTCCGCGCAAACTTCGCTGCAATTTTTGATTTCCAGGTATAATTGGTTTTGATTGGATACGGGGATTTATTTATAGCCAATCACAGTCTTCCAATATGTTATTTAGGGTATTTTGAGGATTCCTCAGGCGCTGTGCGACAATTCTCCGGATATTGTCCAAGAGGTACAGTACAGTACTGATCAGTGTGCTTTTGAAAGGTCACCCTAACCACTCTCACTACTTGACTTTTTCGACAGGCTTTTTGGCCAAAATATGCTGTCGATTTTTGCAGCCTGGTATAAACAAATACCCTGTGTGATCCCATCGAATATTTAATTTAACAGGCTTCTAGTATTGAATAAATAATACTAGTACTGGGAGATAGTAGGAACTCAAATGCGGTTAGTACCAAGTCATATCACGATAACATTAGCGTTGTCCATTTGCCATACGAATCCTTGCAAAGTGGTAAACTCTACATACACGACGGCATGGCTGTCGGTACAAATTTGAGCACTGCATAACAAGCTAGGACGTTGTTCGATGTTTGTACAGTACTTACTGTAATACTGAGAGTGTACTTGCTTTGAGAAATTGGGCGACCATATTTCACAAAACATGTACGGTATTCGGATGTTTACGATTGGTTTATGCTCATCAAATGTGAATAATCGCCTTATCTAGTGTGAAGGTATACCCCTCCAAGACTTCATATACCCCTTTCATATAAGAACCTCCGTAAAGCTATATGTGGTCGGGGCTGCAAATATCGGGGGATGACTGTGTACGGGCCTTTTGAGACCATATGGCAGGTTCATTCGTTGCTACCACTACTTTTCCGGCTGATTTTATTGACCAACAGATTGTCGCATTGGATTATTCACCGTGGTTTGATTGGTCCAAATCCGTCCAGTGTGGTCAATTTTTGAAAAACCTATGCACCATTATATAGAGACTTCCTTATATTTGATTACAAGAATGACTTTGGGCGGTCGTAAGCCGCCTATGAAATGTCTCCCTCTCTACTTCTTGAGGCTGTGGGTCAAGAGTTCGTCGAGGAGGACGTTGAGGTCCCCGATCATAACGCGTCCGTCCTCGACGAGGCCGGCCGACAAGCATGCATTGATATGGACCTGCGCCGCGATCTTGGCCGCCAATGGTTCGTTGGTCGTGCGCAGCTGGTGGAGTTTCACCACGATTGGGTGGCGCGGGTTGATTTGCAGCACATGCTTGGACGAAGTTGGAAGGCCGCCGCCGCCTTGGCTTTGGTTGACCATTTGCATCATGCTAGTCGATTGTTAGAGATATTTGGAAGAGATTGCTTGCTTTACCGACGGACGGATGCCGACTCGTGGTCTGTAACGACCGCCGGCGAGTCGTGCAGGCGGTTGGTCACTTCGACTTTGGTCACGCTGGCTTCTAGCTGAAGACTGAGCCACGCCGTGAGGAGGTTGGCGTCAGCCTCGGTCAATTTGTCGGTTGTGTCGTGGTCCTACGACCGAATATATATCATTGTAAAAAATATATTCTATATACACGACAACGCACATGAAATCCAACGCAACATATTGTTGGTTCAAAAAAATACCCACTCATGTGTAAGGTTATCTGCTTCCTCGAACAGGACACCCACACTATATATAAATAAATACTTATATAAATATATATATATATACCACGTACCTCTTGCACGTCCAACTTGGCGGCTTCGGCCGACACGACCTTGCGCGTGTTGAATTCGCCGACGCTGTTCATGACGAAATCGTCCATGGAGTGGTACACGAGCAGCACTTCCTTCTTGGTCTTCCTACCATCATCATCCACACAGAGTCAGTTCATTGTCACCAATGTCGTCACCAATGTCGTCACCACGTACTTGAACGCTTCATAGTAGGGCGACTGGAACGCGAGTTCGCGGGATGGGGCACAGAGGTAATAGATTTCGTTTTGATCGGGCGGCGCGCGGGATACGTACTCGTCCAGCGACGTGGTTTTTCCTTGGTCCAACGCCGACGATTCATATCGAAGCAGTTTGCTCAAGCCAGCCTACACACACCCATATATATATATGCGACAGCGTTTTTAGCAAACGGCCAAACGGAGTCCATATATATATATACATTGTTTATTTTTATTTATAGTTGTTGGTGGTGTGGTCAATAAATTAATACATAATACTTTTTTAATGAGTAAAGGTTCACGGGGGTTTTCCGTCTAACTATAGAAAATCCGAAAAAAATTTTAATAGAAAAATTATAATATCATTTGAGATGTAATTGGATGTGTAGAAATCATGCTACCATAATTGTACAGTTGATTCGAAATAATAGTTGGAGATTGGTGGTCAATTGAAGGAGGTAGCAGACAATCGATATTACGACCAATCAAAACCTAGATCATGAATCGAGTGGCCAATCAAAATGATCGCTTTGAGCCCACTTCGACATTGAATTAGTATGGGATTGAAATTCAATACAAACAATCGATCGATCGATAGATATTTGGCGAATCAGCACAAACGTCCATATTATTTGGGGTCCAAGGACAATACCACCAACCAAGACATCCGTATCCATCGTTAAGAAACAACCCAACAGCCCAACCACATATATTTAACCGTACGACAAAAAGTCTGGCCTGGTTCAGATTCATATATTGGAGAATAACCAAATGTACATGGGCAGAAGCATGTAGCCAATCCGATTGCAGGAAACCATCATCACCTCGAAATAGTGTGTGAATTTAATTAGTGTGATACCAATCACCACCACACGCCCCTTTTTACATGCAACATTGCAACCAAGAATCGATCGATAGAGTTGGCCAAAACCAGCACAAAAGTCGACCAAATTCTTTGGGGTAAAAAAGGACACTATATCCGTTTCAAGCCAAACCCCCCATATACCCCACATCAAACGCCATAACGATACTTATCACATTATACACTGGACAGTACCTTGTTTTGAAAGTCCATGCACACGCCTTCCTTGATAAACTGGCCAAATTCGGCGAAAAATTGATCAAATTTTTCGGGATCTTTGCGCGCTTGTTCGTCGAGAAACTTGAGGATACGCCGCGTGAGCACGTCCTTCATCTTGGCCAAGAGACGCGAGTCCTGCATCTTTTCGCGGCTCAAACTCAGCGGCAGGTCCTCGCTGTCCACCACGCCCCGCACGAAGCGCATCCAATCGGGCAAAATATCGGGCGAGTGGCGCTCGATGAGTACCTTGCGCGAGTACAAGCTCACCTACAATAATATGTATATAATAGCCTCACATGATATTGTTGGCCGTAGAGCAAAAGCCAGCAGCGCTTTCAACCAACCAAACAACAGTCACATGCTCCAACGACTAGTATATATGGAGATTCGAAATTGGAGAGTTTGGGGGTGCTCAATCGAATGACCAGAATACCCAATCAAAACCCAGATCACGAATCCATTGGCCAATCAAATTCACCCTTCGACCAATTCAACATCGAATTCGTGTATGACATAAATTAGTGTAACACTGGACCATTTTGACATACAACATTCAGTACAAAGAATCGATGGATAGATGAGGCGTTGAATCAGCACAAAAATCCAAAATTTGGATATATATATATATATAAACATACCCCAGGTTCGAGGCGAGCGTAGCCAAACTTTTCAGTGTGGGAGGACCCAATAAAGAAGAGGGTTTTGAGCTCGAGCGGGGCGTCCGCCTTGAAGTGGAGGCGGTACAGCGGGTCGTCGTACGCGTTGGCGATAAACTTGTAAAAGTCCGTGTACTGGTCATCACTCACATCCCGGGTATCTTTGGTCCACAGCGCCTGGACGACGTTCACTTCGGTGCCGTTCAAGAGAATCGGAAACGCTACAAAGTTGGAGTACTTTTTGATGATCGACTCGACGCGGTCGGGTTTGGCATAGTCTTTGCACGCTTCCTTCATGTGCATGACGATCTTGGACCCGCGACCGGCGTCCGCCACTGCGCGCACTTCAAACGTTCCCGAGCTATATATATATATATATATATATATATATATATTAACAGGAGTATGCATGGTGAAACGATGACATATTGTGCAAGAATTGGCCACTTGTTTGGGGAGTACATCAAGCAAAGCAGGATGATTGGATAAAATGAAACAAAACGTGCCACGTGATTGGCTCCAACGAACAACAACAGGCACACGATAAACCTTGTACAATTTGATAATATTATGTTTTGCAGGTCCAACCAGGGGAGATTGAAAGGGTATGACGTTGTCACAGACGCCAATCATGATGACGTCAACAAACACAATGGACGGTCGAGATGCTTGTGTATATATTCAAAATTGGAGCAATATGGAGAATGAATCAACCCAATCAAATCCATGTACAGAAGAATCATTCGAATATAGCCAATCAGATTGCAGGAAATCAAATGTGTGACTTGAATTAGTGCCAATCAGATTGCAGGAAATCAACAGTTCACGCTAATTAATGTGTGACTTGTGTAATGGGCATTTCCGCTGCCCTTTTTCACATACAAAGATCCGTACAAAAAGACGATTGATGGACTTCAAAAATCCAAATTTTGACTGATACGACAATATATATATATATATCCAACCAAAACAATCAGACAACACACAAGGTCATATGTCAAGCTCACGAAGCACGGACGTGCATGCGTACCCGTCCGAGGACCAGACGTGGCCCGAGCCGTCACCGAGGGCCGACGCCGAATACACTTCGACCTTGTCGGCCACCATGAAAGCCGAATAGAACCCGACGCCAAACTTGCCGATGATGCCCGTGGCCGCCGCCGTCGTTTCCGTGGGGGCCTATCGTCCAACATGAGCATGTGCATGTATGTTCGTGTCCTGTACCTCCGTCTTCAACTGCTCCAGAAATGCCTTGGACCCCGAGCGCGCAATCGTGCCGAGGTTCGCCACGAGCTCTTCCTTGGTCATGCCCACACCCGTGTCCTCGATCGTCAACGTGTTGGCCGCGACGTCGGTCGTGATGACAATCTTGGGCTCGACTTCAGGGGTCAACAAGGTCGCGCCTACCGCCTACGTGTAGCAAGAAGCGTGTCATGGAATGAAAAGAGTGTCAGCGTGAGCATGCATGTATGTACCTGATGGTGGCGGAACTTTTCCAGGGCATCCGACGCGTTGGAAATCAACTCGCGGACAAACACTTCCTTGTCCGTGTAGATCGAGTGCGTGACAATGTCGAGCAATTGGCGCGTTTCCGCTTGGAACTCGTGGCGATCCGCTAGAGGTTGGTGATGCAATGGAATCAACGCCGTGATCGTATATGGTTAGGAGCATGTTGCACTGAGGAATATGTACCTGGGGTCGAGTCGGCCGTCGAGAACGCACGGATCATGGACGGCATCATGACGTTGCGTGGCGCCGACACGTTGAACGAGGTGAGAGCACGGAAGGCGGCATGTTGCGGGCGGGGAAGGGCTGACTTGACGGCCACGGACGCGACCGCGCGACGAAGCGACAGGCGAAGCATGTTCAAATTCAAATGGCTTGGATGGTGGTGAAAAAGCACATCCATGCATGGCGTTCTAGAAAGGGAGCAAGGCATTCGATTGGTGAATATTCATTTCATAATGCCTTCTAATTGGTCCATTTTTGATTTGTGATTTGCATATTCGGAGATCTCGATCGTTGGCATCAAGAAGCAAGCTACAATAGATGGTGTACAATAGATGGTGGCATACTGAGTGGTGATACCTCGTCGTCTGAATCATAAACCCAAGGTCATTCTCAGGGGCCGCGCACATGTACGTCATTCATCTCCGTCGACTACTGTGGCACAACGTGGTTGCGTGACAACTTGAGGGCAGGCGGCGACGTTGTGGTCGACATCAGGAATGCTGAACAGGACTCACACCCTCGCTATCTCTACGCCCGATTACACCTACATATTGCAGCTAGATGTACATATCATGACTGACTCTGGGCCGTCTGAACCCAAACACACTTGAGAGTCTCATGTCATCGCAAGTGCCACAGAACTATACTGAACGTGTCCCTGTCGTACTTCGTTCTGCATCACACCATGTCAAGTAGTCGCACTCGGCCATCTCGTCCGTGCGAGATCGAGGGGCTTGTAACAACGGTTCTTTGGTGCGTGTAACTGTTTCCGCTGCCAATCCCATGGCTTGCTCTCGGAACGGGGTAACATTCCCATCTCTCTGCGGCAACCGTCCCAGTTACGTCACACCGTCCACAGGACATCATGCCTAGGTCGGTCGAGTCCACAAATCAATTTCCGTTGCCATGGACAATCAACTGTTCCACAACGTTGCTACCGCCATATCTAGCCATCACCATCCCATGCTGCTGCCCAAGTTGGACGCCATGACGCTGCATGCGTCCCCATCCTCGAACGACTTTGCCTGCCTCTACAAAACCAACAAATGCCGCAACCTCCGCGGCGTTAAGAGGGACGGCACGCTCCACCGGCTGTGTAACGACCATCGGGAAAAAGCCAATGAATCCCAACGCAAGAGCGAGACCAAAAAACGCACCAAGCAAACGTCCAGTCAGGGAGCTTTCAATACTCATCACCTTCCCCAGTACAATCCTTCCTACTCTAGCTACAATTGGGACAAATCCCAATCGTACCAGAATGATGCTCTTCCATCCATGTTGCACCACCACTGGGACAATACCAGTGACAGCACGAGCAGTAGCCACAGCACCAGCCCGTCGTCGTCATTATCCGATGTTCATGTGGAAGGCAGCTCAAGGCGGATGACGTTGGATTACATCTTGGCCAGTCACACCACCGACTACGACGACGACTCGGGGAGCTGCTGCAGCTTGGACGACAATAAGTTACTTGGCTGCGACTGAACAACTGGGAGCGGTAGTGGTCCTATAGCTAGCTAGCTAGCTAGCTATACCTGTAGCTGGCTCCACGACGATGGCTAGCGTCCCATACACATCCCGTTGATTCGACCGTAATCTTAAATCGAAACGTATTCATCGACATCGCGCACCAGGAAAGCGGTATGGACAGTTGAACGTGGTGACATTTCCACAACGTCGTGTTGGTGTTGACAGTACATACTAAGTTACTCGGAATAACCAGATGCTCGAGTTTCGTATGGCACTACAATCAATGGATCGATCGAAGATGGGGATAGCCAATGAAGGCAGCATTGCACGTTATGAAAACTATTAATAGTATGCATAACGTGACCAATCAGTGATCCGCCAACTGACCAGTGATCCGCCAAAACAAATTATCCAATAACATGGTTTCTCGAATTGTATTGGACAAAACAAAACCTCTTATGGAGGCAAAGCACGAATTGTCCAACACTCCAACCTGTCAAAACTTCAAACCTTCATACATTTCTAAATCTAATATACCTTTATCATATTATATTTTCAGCTAAAGATTTTGGATTTTGTTATATTGAATTCAATACTCACTTCAAGTATATATTTTGGCGGATCACTGATCGACTGTGTAAATTGCTCAACTTTCTAAATTAATTGGAGAAACATGAACTGTCAGATCCGATCGGTTTTGAATCCTTGCGAAAGCACTTGAAATTGGCTATCAGAATGTGTGTCCATCTTTGTTCTAGCACAAATAGCCGCTGAGTAATTCAAGAAGGAAAAAATCCAAATTTTGGCGGATCACTGATCGGTCACGTTATGTCGAACGCTGTTCGTACGTCCACACAAGCATAACTATGGTTGGTGACTTGTATGTGATTCCTTGTCACCATCAAGTTTACACGACGTGGTGGTTGGCAGGCGACGCGTGGCTGGACCTGTCCCCATTTTCGTCAGTAACGTCGCCCTTGCTGCGCCGACCACAGCAGCAGCCACACACACACGACAACACTCCACATAGCACCATGACCAACCACGGCAGCAGCAACACTCCCACCTACAACCCCAGGACGCATGACCATCAAACCCCATATTGCCTCCTAAGTACTTACCACGATAAACCACGGTAGGAGCACATAGAACGACGAAAACTCGGCCGATTGCAGCCGGTACGCCAGGATGAAGAACGGTGACATGAACACCAGCGTCATTAACAGCACGCACAAGAGTCCGCCGAGCGACGCCTCGGACGCTCCGTCGTCATGATGATGGTCGTCCGCCTTCTTGTGGCGCAAGTACACCAAAATCTACTCGACGGTTGAGAGAAGGACACTCGATTGTAAATTGAATATAAAACTACGTTTGCCACAATGCATATTCTTTTCAGCCAATCGTAATGCGCCATTCTTTATTTTTAGCCAATCATCATGCTGCTTCTTTCAAACCAAACTTGCAAATGATTCGAATAGACTTGGCAAATCGATTTGTGAGATTGAACTAGCCAATCAAAATCCATTCTAAGACAAACGTTCTGAATCGTTCAGCCAATCATAATACGTTTTCTAAACAAAATAAACTCACGGTACTACCGGTATAGTGAATACAAGATATAATGTATGGAGGTGGTCGTTCGTTCGTTTGGTTTTCATGGTTCGTACATGCGGAACCACGAGCGTGGCAATGTAGATCCACACGGGAATGAATGTAATCCACCACGAAGTATCGATGGTATGGTCCAGCTTGAACGCTACGAGCACCCCAAACGACAGCCGCAACACACTCATGGCCCATGAGTTTGAGATTTCCAGCACCTACGCAGTAGTAGTTGTTGATTCACAACCACTTGCTAGATACATGGAAGAAGGAAGGAAGGCTGGGTGTGTGTACCAGGTTTGATCGAGACTGCCCGGAGCCCGCAGACGGATCGGCGGCAGTCGCGGCGGCAAACGCAGAGTACGACAACACGCCGGCGATGATCTTCTCGACGAGGTAGAAACCTTCGAGGACAAAGTACGGGGCGAAGACCAAGGGCATGGCCAGGTTGGGAAGCGCGCCTTGCAGCTTCATGGCCACGAGCAGTTGGAAACCGACAAAAAGCACCCCCTTGAGCAGCAGTAGCCTACACGAGATGCAACATGAGAACAAGAGCAACGGCGAGCGACGCACAGCTTGAGCAAGATGCGCACGGACGGCGACGGGCGGTCCTCGGCGTCTTGATGGATGTCGGGGGCTTGCTCGAAGAAGGAGCAGCCGACGCAACACAAATAGATCCCGTCGAGAATCCACAACGGAGTGAACACGGTGAGCCACGACCACCCAATGTCCTGGTCCACCTTCAAGCACACAAACACTAGACAGATACAGATGAAGGTTCGCCATTGGGAAGAAAGAGATGTTCAGGATATGGGGACGTACGGGGAATGAGGATGAAGAAACAGAGGAACACCGCGACGAACGAGAAGATGATGCATTTGCCCAACGGTCCGGACTGCGCGAGCGAGTTGAGCATCGCAGCCAAGAGCTCGTCGGGACGCAAGTCGCCGTACTGATGCACGAGCTTCACGCCGTCTTCGCCCATCATGTCGTAGATGTCACGCTGCTTTGGGTCGCTCAAAATGTCGTACGCCGCCTTCATCACGGTGAACTCCTCCTGCGCTTCCGGCGTGTTGCCGCGCTTGTCAGGATGCAACTGAAGCGCTTTGCGGCGGTACGCCTTCTTGAGCTCCTCCGGTGTCACGGTGGGAGCCACCCCCATGACATCGTACAGCTTCGTGTGCTTGGGCGCCATCGAAGTTGCCTGTGTTGGGTCGAGTAGTACGTGGGGATGATTCCGAAACGATTCCCCTATCGTGAAGTATGTGGGCAATTTCCTTCAAATTCAATTCCTTCGGATCCGTATGACTTGCAATTTGTATGGTATAGAAGGTTCAACACCATGAGGAAATATCCCCATAACCTAGCGAGGGAGTGCTTTTTACTCTATGCATATACCGATAGGTACAGAACCTAATACTTGTTTGTACATGGTGAACAATGCAAAGGTACTAAGACCAAACCAGCATGGCTGTTCTGCGTACATTTTGTAAGCGCATGTATGTACTGTTCATATAGCTGAATGTTGGTGCTTTCTACAAACATGCACTCATGTCCGACATTTCGTATTCTCTCCTAGAGTACTTTTTGGTAGCATATTGTCGAATGGTATTAGCCAATCCCAGATCAGCATTACCAACATGTGGAATGTGCTGGCTTTACGGTTTTACCCGCCCATAACAACCGGTTGCCCGTGCTATGGAGTTAGCATTCCTCACAATCCGTCATATTTCAGTTAGAATCAAGCACAAACTTATCTCTGCTGATAGCCTAATCATTCAAATGCTAACGTCTAGCTGAACTGGGCTAACTACGCGTCGACTAGCAAGCTTTGGTAGAATTCTTGAAACCCCGAAACCCCGGATTCGGATATTTCGGGCGGGTATGGGTACGGTTAAATATGGGCGGGCGGGTTTTGATGGGAACAGACTTCGTTCGCTTTACACCGAGTCCAACACCGTAAACTATCATCGGCCACCATGACGGAAATCTTCCAAGAGTACTACGACACGTTCAAGGAGCTTCGAAATGAAGCCATGGGCGTCATTCGCGCGATCCCTGATGCATCTACGTCGGAGAAGGGAAGCCTTGAACGAGAAGTCCGCAGCAAGCTGGACGAAGTCGAGCGGTACTTGCGTATTCTCGAGCAGGAAGGCAATGGTGGCGATGCCCAACAAAAGCGCAAGATGCAAACCCAGCTGCGGTCGTGCACGTCAGACATTGACAAGCTGAGAAACAACCTGAACAAGGCGTTGCTGGTGGGTCAAGCTCAGCAACGAGCGACCGCCGGCCCAAGAACCGGTCCCATGGACGCGCAAGGCCAGGCGGCGGCATACCAACAGCGAATGGACCGCACGGGGAACTACTTGCACGAAGCAAAGAACACGATCGGTGAAATCGATGCGATTGGCGCCAACATCAACAACAACTTGGCGCGGGACAGAGAAATCTTGGAGCGCGCGCGGGAGAACGTGCACGAGACTCGCGCCGACACGCAGGAGGCCGGCGCACACTTGAGCAGCCTCGCGCGCAAGACGTATGCGAACATTTTCGTGCTGTGGATTGTGATCGTGTGCCTGACGTTGGCCATTGCCATGGTCCTTCTCAAACGGGGTGGCGTTCTCTAAATTTAAACCTAACGTTATCCTTAAGTGCACAAAAGTATGGTCAAAACGAACCTAGCAAACGGCTATGTTGTATCGGATCGCAATCTGGACGCCGTGAGACTGCCATGTCATGGACTGGGTGAACCACGGGGACTTGATCCGTAAATGTTAGCAATATATGTCACGGAAAGCTGGACTAGAATGAAGAGGACATCCGTAAAGAGTCTGCTCAGTATGGATGTGCGTACTAGGGGTGGACCTGGTTGCATCTCGACCGAAAATCTCATGCCACGCTATCGCAGAGATGATGGTGTCATGAAGTAAGCCTAATTGTAGTACGATCTACTCTACGAACAACCAAGGGACACCCCACACTGATCACTTTCGTACTGCGTCGTACAATGGAAGGTCTGTTGCAGCTCAACGTAGCCGCTCTCGTGCTCCGGTGCTTCCACCCTTGGTTCCTTGTGGAGATGTAAGTACATGCGATGGCACCACACAGACTCCCCAGCCCACATCATGATTCACTACTCTGTGCATTCCCGCGGCACCTCCACACTGTACCTGCTGCCCAGCATCAAGTCTGGCCGCTGGGACTAACTTGGATTGCATTGCATTCTTGAAATGTCCCCTCGTTGGTGTCCACGGCTAAATTTGGTTACGGTTGACAAAATCACTTGATTTCAGTATACTTTGTCTCATGGGCGGGTTGGCTGGATACTTCAGTTTAGGATTCGCGTTCGAGCAGTCGCGCAAATTCATTCACCTCACGGACATGACGGAGAGCTTCCAGGAATACTACGACTCGTTCAAGGATGCAAGGAACGACGCTATGTCTGTGATCCGACGCATGCCAGATGCAACTGGCAGTGGCGAGAAGGCTGCCCTCGAGAACGACGCCAACTCGAAAATCAACGAAGCCGAACGGTACTACCGCATTCTCGAGCAAGAAAGTCGAGGGGGGGACGCGCATGAGAAGCGCAAGATGCAAGTCCAGCTGCGCTCGTGTCAATCTGACATTGACAAGCTCAAGAACAACTTGAACAAGGCGCTGTTGGTGGGCCAGGCCTCCTCCGCTCGTACTACTACCCAAACAGACGCGTCGGGGTACCAGCAACGTCTGGATCGCACGGGCGACCATCTCGCTCAAGCCACCGCTACGATCGTGGAGATCGAGCAGATTGGCGCCAACGTCGGTGAGACCTTGGCAAGAGATCGGGAACGCCTTGAAGCTGCGCGCGGCAACGTCCAAGAAGTCCGCGCCGACACGGACGAAGCGAAGGTCCACCTCGGAAGTTTGGCGCGGAAGGCGTTGAGCAACATTGTGTTGCTGTGGATTGTCATCTTGGGTCTTCTTGCTGCGATTGCGTATGCCTTGTACAATCGATTCAAGAAAAAGTAATCCCATGTCCAAATCGATCCGTAAACACTCACATTGCCATATATTTTCAATTAGATTCGAAAATATGTATTAAATATTTCAATCATGCTGTTAATCGACTGAAAATCGATCCACCAATCAAAACTCAGAATCCTGAGGCCAATCAAAAACTCTCTTCAATTTAACATTCAATTAGTGTGGGACTTATATTAGTGTGACCTGGACTCTTTTTACAAACATACTAATGAAGAGATCGTAAAACCCATTTATTTTAGCTGATCGACATGAAAACCATACGAAAGAAATAGGACAATAATATTGTGGATTCGCTATAAACTTCCAAAATTCGCCTCGATATTGAATCACGCCAGCGTTTTTGATTGGTTGAATATACTTGTCCTTTCTGAAGGAGCCAATCAAATCCACTCAAAAATGGATTAGCCAATAGCGTCGATTCGTGATTATTCGATTCGACGGGGTCTGGAAATTCGTGTCGAATATACCACAATAATACGTTTGCTTACACTAAATCAATGCATGCGTATCTTACTACTCGTCTACTACTAGTACTACTACTAAAGGTCTTCCACTGCTACTAGTTGCATCACACTATTTGTCCACTGCCCAGCAGCCAACATGATGGCGGCGTAATCATCGGGCGGGGGATGCACGCGGATGTCATCTACATGGAATGGAATGTGAAACGAGTCGCCCCCTCCAAACCCGAGCGTCAAGTTGCCCCGTTGAATCGCAAACGCCAGTAGGTCGTTCAAGTACAGCACCAACAGGTCTTCACACACGTCAAAGTTGGTCACGACCAAGCTAAATGCGACATCGTTCACCATGTGGCTCTTCCAGTCGACCGGTGTCGCATCCACGGCCGTGCCCACCATGTGATGTGCCGGTTCGCTCACGTTGCGATACAGTACGTCAAACTGGACGTGTCGCAGAAGCAGTTCAAACGGCAGTGGGTTGTGTATCGTCAAGTTGACATCCACACGCAACTCACACGAGTGAGTGGTCGAGTCGAGCTTCTTGAGCGTCGGGTCCACATCGTAATGGCGGAGGAACGCGGGCTTGCCGTCCACGGTGCCGGGTACATGGAACGTGTAGTGCATGTCGTTCCAAAGGCGCTGGGCAAAGCAAGATGACAGCGGGTCGTTCCCTTGAACGTGTAAGCGGACGTCGTCGCCGCGGAGGTACGTGGCCACGGCGTCCAAGAGCGGCTGCGAGTCGGCATGCCGCAGGTACGCAAACGAGTTCAAGTGGGTAGCCCCGCCCCCCAGAAGAAACCCGTAGAGCCCCGCAGACAACAGCACGGCCGTCGAGTTGTTTTGGCTGGTGGGGGGGGTATTTTGATGCTTCTGGAGCAGCTGAAAGCTCAAGTCTGGCAGCGCCCATTGCACTGGCGAAGCGTACTGGAACGTCACGTCTGTAAACAGGTACACGCCGTCCTTGTCTTGGTCGAGATGGCCTTGAGATAATGCAATCGATTGCAAGATGTCGTGTACCATCTGGCGCACGCGGGAAGCAATGTCAAACGTGTCGCCAATGGTGTTCGACGATGGATACGGACGGAAGAAGGCGCGAGTGAAGAGCGGCGACAAGGACAAGGATGACGACGAAGATGATGCGTCGTGGAGTATGTCGTGGATGTCGACTGTCACGGTGAATGGAACGATCAGGCACGACAGTCGGATGGGGACGGTGCCGACCAATGAAAGCGTTGACGACGGGGCATCGAAGAGCACGTGCTGCCATGTCGATGCGTTCGCGACGATGGAGAACGTGATGATCGAGGTCACGACGGACATGCCAGACGCGAGTGGAAACGCTGGCACATGGATGTCCATCAGTTGCGTGCCGTTGTTGGCGACCACAGCAACGGCAATGGGGCCGATCACGGGCTCGCAGAACGAAGGGTTACTGAACTGAAGGGACGCCGCGCCTAGAGATGTCTTGTTGCACACATCCGGCAAATGCAGCCGTTGCAGGGTTACCGTGGTGTCCTTGAGTTTCAGGACAAGGGTGACGAGCACCACACCGACACCGATAACGACAACGAGCAACACCAGTACGAGCATGATCCGACGACGACGGAGGACTTGGCACCATGTGGGACGCGACTGTCGAGCGGTCGCTCTCTTACGCGGCGTGAAATCCCTGGCTTCATCATCCTCCTCCAAGAGACTGAAGCCTTCGTCGGTGATGACTCCGCCCATGATGGGTTTCGCGATTTGGAAGTGGGATCTTGATTGCTGGTACTTGATTGGTCAATACTTCCAAGAATTCCAACGAATAGTATAATATTCATCTATCAGTGATTTCACGATATATTTACAACCAACAGTCCAGAAATTTTTTTTTTGACGGTTACGCTTTATGGTCACTCCGCACAGGATTGCGAAGCATGTTTGGGCATGTTGGCACGGATACTGCGGTACAGTACTTGGCGTTGAAGGAACAAGTCCTCGTCCATCTTGGCCAACGGCTCCAACAATGTCCATAACACACCCAGCACCACGAGGCCAACGCACATTAGCGGAAGCAACGACACCCCCATGACAAACCCAACCAACACCACCACACATCCGGCAAGGGAAAAGGCCGCGGACACCGCTTGGAGCACGATCAAAGCCACAGTACAGCCAGCGTTGAACAATGCATTGCGCAGCCACGTCAGTGGTTTGTGCTGCGTCGGAAGGATGGATGACGGGGATGCTTGTACTGGGGATGCGACATCAATGTAGTCATGGTTGTCGTCGATTACTGCGATGGCGACAGGGACGTCGTCGGTCGAAGCGGACGGTTTTAAGGTGGTTGTTGGAAGCATCTTGGCAAATGCCAAAAGGACACGCATGCTGCGTTAGGGTGTCCAACACATGTGTAGTTGTAGCAGCTATGTCCTGTCTGAGCACGGTTAACTGCAAGTCCATTGCACCAGACCAACATTACCTTGACATGTTAGCAGTACCACTTTCTTGTCTAACACACCTAATACAGTACTACAGTGTAACTGTAAATGCCACCGGTTAATAAGTACTACTAGTATACGTATAGTAGCATCAAAACTCAGGCAAATGCCAGACATGGCCGTGTTCCCATCATCAAGGCGCCGTCCCGATGTGGTGGCGGCGTTCAATGGTGGAAGACGAAGGTGGCGAATGAACCAAAATAGTACAGTACAGTTTGTACTTCGAAGTAGTATTCGATACTATTAGTATCATGTCACATAGAACAAAAAATAATAACTATTCAAACTATTCACTTTTAGAGTTTAACGTGTACAATTGTCCGGATATGACGTACGGATACAAATATGGCAACGTTTGGTCGCAAATATTCGATATGCCAATCAAATAATCGCGTCGAGGAAAACTCTACCATGTTTGGACGGGAATTGTGTGCCTTTAAAGAATACTACATAGTACAAAAATATTTTTCATGGCAGTCTGAATAAATATATTTGTACAAAAATAGATACTTTATTCACAACGATTATATTTTTCGCCATCCCTGCATGTTTTGGTTCTCCGAAAGAGAACCGTTATGAATCATGACCATTTTGTTGAGGTGTGCACAGGTCGATAGGCCCCTTGAGTCACTCTGTTCGAACGATGTGGACAGCAATAATCATTGTAAGCACGAATGCCATATCATCACTAGCCATCACGAATATAAATAGTAGTAGTAAAACTTATAGTATACTACTACTAGATTCATAACAAAAAACCAATTTTAAAAAAATAACACTGATTTCTCTCCCAGTTTCGAACGGGCTATTTTCGATAATTTTTACTTCGAAGTATAAACTAATAATATACGAAATCGAGGTTTCTTCAATGGTTGTCTCATCGTGTGCGCCGCCAACTCGAATCATCTACGCCATCAAGGCCCAGGAATGGAGGTACGCTCAGCATACTTATAATCATGGTCCATTTCGATCTCGAGGAGGGTGCCTTAGGAGCACGAGCGGCAGTATCAATCGTTACTTGATAAGCGCATGTTAGAGTCATCTTACAAGTGGCCAATACCATGTAAGCTTATGTTGAGGAATGTAGGCCTTTCAACTCGAGCTTGCCAATACGAGCTGCAAAATGGGACGTGTGTACATTACAGTAGCATCGTAACGATTCCAAGTCAGCCACATTGACGAACCCTCAGCAAATTTCTCCACTAACGTTAACGCCTAATATTCCGGTACAACGAGCCAGGAACCGCACCGTAATAACAGTAAAGAAACATCACTTAATTCTGCCCAGATACTGTAGCATGACTTGATTGTACTTTTCATACCCCATGTTTCGATCAGTCAAGCAACATCGAGTGCATAGCCATGCACAAGTAGTGTTCCATAAAAGTATAACCGCAAAACTTAATATACTGTGCAAATTGTTCAAACTTGGCCGTTTTAAACAGGAATCAGCACATCTAAGCCAGTTTTCATGTTCAACGCCAACTTTCATATCTCGCCTATTAATAGTACATGTAGGTGGCATCCGACATCAAACCGACAAATTTGGAGCCGATGATTGGATAACCGACAACTTTTTGAATTTTGATTGGTCAGATATTTTATAGGCAATCTGATTGGGCGATGTAGTTGTCGGTTGAGCAACATATCACTCACATATAACATATACAGCTTGCTATTGGCTGAAAACACAGTAGTATCGACATACTCTGGAACACATGACCTCGACTCAGCATCCCAAGAACAGAAATACGTAAGAGCATCCCCACCGGCTGATGTAAACATAGAGCTGAAAAGACCCGTTTATTGGGTGCGTGCTGTAACAGTAGTACATCACTTCACAGCCAATCCACACCGGTTGGCGGAAATAGTAGTCCTGATGGCGCAAATTCGTGTTGGACGCCCGCTGGCGATTGAGGTTTTGGAGCTCTCGCCAGTGGAGAATCTAGTGCAGCAGGTTGGCGTACATTCTATTGTCTGTAAGATTCAT